>NW_028249782.1:0-126384 GCF_964263255.1 Lissotriton vulgaris
ATAGGTCTGTCTGTGAGACTCCTCTGACTCTGGCAGTTGTTAGTTGGAAGGTACCAGAGGCCAAAAGGCGCAGCACAGCTAGCAGCTTTGTCTGCAGAGGGATGTTGGTTCTCCGCTGTGTTGGTACCATCAGCCTGTGGGCAATGTGGGTCAGGATGCGCAGGATGGTTGTTCTTTTTAGCCTGTAGTGGGCAATGACATCCTCTGGCTTTAAGACTGTGAGGCTGGTGCGTTTTCGGAAGGTCCAATGTCTTGTTCTGCGCTGCCTCTGTGGTAGTCCGGGGGCGGGGGTGGTCCGGAGGGTGGGGTGGTCCTAGGGGTGGTGGCAGTGGGTGTTGTGGCCCTCTCGATCTGCATGATCACTAGCTCCATGACATGTGTTGGTCTTCAGATGTTGCTCTGTACTGGTCTCCCTTTCATACTGCAGGTGTTTATCCTACTTAACACCAGTAAAAGGCAGGTGTTAAATCCCTGCTGCTAACGTGCCTTGTCCCCTGTTTTTGGATCGCATCACAGATCTGGCTGATTGTTGAGAATATTGTGAAGTGGTGTTTTTGTGTGTTTTTGCACGGGAACGCCTGCTCTGCATATCATTAGCGCTACTTGTCGCTCTCATCCGTGCCAATGATTTTGCGGCAGCTATCGCTGGAAAACTGGTGATATCGGTAGTTTGCACCAGCTTGTGAATACGGTGATAAATCTATCGCCACTTTTGCGGTGCTCAAGTGCTGATAAATCGGCGATAAGTCCTTGAGAATATCCCCCATAATCTCTTGACTAGGTAGTCTGGTGCCCCTAATAACAAAGAGTTGCAGTAGTCAATTCTGTTGAAAACCGTGCATGATATCAGTAGCTTCCTGGCTGGCTGAGGTAGTAGTGGAACGATTTTCTTTAATTTCCTCAGAATACCAAAGCACGTAGCGGCTGTTTTATGAATATTGTTCTCCATGGATAGGCATTCATCCATCATTACTCCTGTATTCTGTGCCTCCTGAACAGTCCCACCATTTCAAAGCTATTCCAGGTCCAGAAGTTATGTGGGAGCACGGATGGCTCCCAGGGCCAGACTGGGAACCAAAACCGGTCCTGGCAAACTGCTGACCCCCCCCTCCCCCACCTGGGGTGAGGGGGGTGCAGCTGAGAAGTTTGTGAGGGCCTGTTTCAGCCAGTTTTGTTACAGGGGGCCGATAATGCCGACCCCCAGAAACAAAAACGGCCCCCAGGGGCCCACCAAAACCGGCCCCCACCCTAGCAGCCTACCAGGGAAACACCCGGTGCCTGCTATGGCCAGTCCAGCCCAGATGGCCCCTTAGAGGGGGGCACTACACAGGAGCACAGTTTTGTTTTCATTAAACTTAAGTGAGTTTTACCTTAGCCACTTTGACATCCCTTTGAAACACGTATGAAATCTTTCTATTTGGCCCTGGCTATTATTCTCAGGAGACAAGATTAGCTGTTTGTCATCTGCATAGTTAATGAATGAGATACCATTTGATCAAGGTCAGGAGGGGGCTTAAATATAGATTAAAAAGGATGGGACTCATGGCTGATCCCTTGGGTGCTACGACCTACGACTATGCGGGAGCACTGTTCTAACATTACTTAAAAAAACTTTATTTGGTCTTTGAGGCTGGACCTGTTAAAAAAGTGATGCAGAGATGTCCTTCCTATGATGTGCAGATACTCCTATGAAGCCGAATTTATAGGAGTATCAGTACATTATAGGCAGGACATCTCCTCTTCACTTTTTAAACCGGTCCAGCCGTGGCGACCTATTAACGTTTTTTAAGTCCATGAGGCCAGGTCCTTTTTAATTCACCTACCCGTATTCACACCAGACCCTATCTCTCATTACCCAATCACTACACATAGTATTGCTAGAACAGTGCTCCCGCGTAGTCGTAGGTCATAGCACCCCCCGTCCCGCAGCGGGCAGGAATACCCTTATGATGAAGCATGACACCAAGGACCCTTTTGGTGTGAGAGGGTTATTTAAGCAAACACTGTGTGCTTCCACACCAGGATGAGAAACACACTTCCCAAAACACAGTCAGACCTTTGTGGTGGATCTTTTTTTATTTAATTACAGAATATTAGAGGAGGACGTATCCGACTGAGTGTCCGTGTACAACACTACCTCTTCACTCCCTCAACTTGTTACATGCAGCTCTTCTAAGCCTTGTCGTATATATATATATATATATATATATATATATATATATATATATATATATATATATATATATATATATATATAAAGTTTCACAAGTGCCCACGCAGGAAGCACTCCCTGTGAGCAAACTCCACATTGGGGAAGAGACCCACGCTCCCAGCATCAGCAGAGCCTGACGCGTTTCAGGATGTCTCCCTTTCTCAAAGGCTTTTCTGCAATTGAAAGACTGCCAGTTACACGAACAACAGCGTATATCCCTTCTTTATTTCCATGGCACAATTCTACTCAGGTGAGTTATTACCACGCTGCATTCTGGGGCTGATAGTTCGTCTTAATGAAACCCAAGTGGGGTACCAGCAGTCCATTCAATTCAATAATATAAAATCATAGGGGCGCAGGCAAAGTTCATCCCCGTTCAAATTTCTTGCCCAACAGACCTTCTCCGCCAATGCAACGCACCAGCAGCGGGACCGCTGACTTCTGCGGCGGTGCTTCCCTCGACCGGGTCTGGCCGATACAAATAAAGTTTCACAAGTGCCCACGCAGGAAGCACTCCCTGTGAGCAAACTCCACATTGGGGAAGAGACCCACGCTCCCAGCATCAGCAGAGCCTGACGCGTTTCAGGATGTCTCCCTTTCTCAAAGGCTTTTCTGCAATTGAAAGACTGCCAGTTACACGAACAACAGCGTATATCCCTTCTTTATTTCCATGGCACAATTCTACTCAGGTGAGTTATTACCACGCTGCATTCTGGGGCTGATAGTTCGTCTTAATGAAACCCAAGTGGGGTACCAGCAGTCCATTCAATTCAATAATATAAAATCATAGGGGCGCAGGCAAAGTTCATCCCCGTTCAAATTTCTTGCCCAACAGACCTTCTCCGCCAATGCAACGCACCAGCAGCGGGACCGCTGACTTCTGCGGCGGTGCTTCCCTCGACCGGGTCTGGCCGATACAAATAAAGTTTCACAAGTGCCCACGCAGGAAGCACTCCCTGTGAGCAAACTCCACATTGGGGAAGAGACCCACGCTCCCAGCATCAGCAGAGCCTGACGCGTTTCAGGATGTCTCCCTTTCTCAAAGGCTTTTCTGCAATTGAAAGACTGCCAGTTACACGAACAACAGCGTATATCCCTTCTTTATTTCCATGGCACAATTCTACTCAGGTGAGTTATTACCACGCTGCATTCTGGGGCTGATAGTTCGTCTTAATGAAACCCAAGTGGGGTACCAGCAGTCCATTCAATTCAATAATATAAAATCATAGGGGCGCAGGCAAAGTTCATCCCCGTTCAAATTTCTTGCCCAACAGACCTTCTCCGCCAATGCAACGCACCAGCAGCGGGACCGCTGACTTCTGCGGCGGTGCTTCCCTCGACCGGGTCTGGCCGATACAAATAAAGTTTCACAAGTGCCCACGCAGGAAGCACTCCCTGTGAGCAAACTCCACATTGGGGAAGAGACCCACGCTCCCAGCATCAGCAGAGCCTGACGCGTTTCAGGATGTCTCCCTTTCTCAAAGGCTTTTCTGCAATTGAAAGACTGCCAGTTACACGAACAACAGCGTATATCCCTTCTTTATTTCCATGGCACAATTCTACTCAGGTGAGTTATTACCACGCTGCATTCTGGGGCTGATAGTTCGTCTTAATGAAACCCAAGTGGGGTACCAGCAGTCCATTCAATTCAATAATATAAAATCATAGGGGCGCAGGCAAAGTTCATCCCCGTTCAAATTTCTTGCCCAACAGACCTTCTCCGCCAATGCAACGCACCAGCAGCGGGACCGCTGACTTCTGCGGCGGTGCTTCCCTCGACCGGGTCTGGCCGATACAAATAAAGTTTCACAAGTGCCCACGCAGGAAGCACTCCCTGTGAGCAAACTCCACATTGGGGAAGAGACCCACGCTCCCAGCATCAGCAGAGCCTGACGCGTTTCAGGATGTCTCCCTTTCTCAAAGGCTTTTCTGCAATTGAAAGACTGCCAGTTACACGAACAACAGCGTATATCCCTTCTTTATTTCCATGGCACAATTCTACTCAGGTGAGTTATTACCACGCTGCATTCTGGGGCTGATAGTTCGTCTTAATGAAACCCAAGTGGGGTACCAGCAGTCCATTCAATTCAATAATATAAAATCATAGGGGCGCAGGCAAAGTTCATCCCCGTTCAAATTTCTTGCCCAACAGACCTTCTCCGCCAATGCAACGCACCAGCAGCGGGACCGCTGACTTCTGCGGCGGTGCTTCCCTCGACCGGGTCTGGCCGATACAAATAAAGTTTCACAAGTGCCCACGCAGGAAGCACTCCCTGTGAGCAAACTCCACATTGGGGAAGAGACCCACGCTCCCAGCATCAGCAGAGCCTGACGCGTTTCAGGATGTCTCCCTTTCTCAAAGGCTTTTCTGCAATTGAAAGACTGCCAGTTACACGAACAACAGCGTATATCCCTTCTTTATTTCCATGGCACAATTCTACTCAGGTGAGTTATTACCACGCTGCATTCTGGGGCTGATAGTTCGTCTTAATGAAACCCAAGTGGGGTACCAGCAGTCCATTCAATTCAATAATATAAAATCATAGGGGCGCAGGCAAAGTTCATCCCCGTTCAAATTTCTTGCCCAACAGACCTTCTCCGCCAATGCAACGCACCAGCAGCGGGACCGCTGACTTCTGCGGCGGTGCTTCCCTCGACCGGGTCTGGCCGATACAAATAAAGTTTCACAAGTGCCCACGCAGGAAGCACTCCCTGTGAGCAAACTCCACATTGGGGAAGAGACCCACGCTCCCAGCATCAGCAGAGCCTGACGCGTTTCAGGATGTCTCCCTTTCTCAAAGGCTTTTCTGCAATTGAAAGACTGCCAGTTACACGAACAACAGCGTATATCCCTTCTTTATTTCCATGGCACAATTCTACTCAGGTGAGTTATTACCACGCTGCATTCTGGGGCTGATAGTTCGTCTTAATGAAACCCAAGTGGGGTACCAGCAGTCCATTCAATTCAATAATATAAAATCATAGGGGCGCAGGCAAAGTTCATCCCCGTTCAAATTTCTTGCCCAACAGACCTTCTCCGCCAATGCAACGCACCAGCAGCGGGACCGCTGACTTCTGCGGCGGTGCTTCCCTCGACCGGGTCTGGCCGATACAAATAAAGTTTCACAAGTGCCCACGCAGGAAGCACTCCCTGTGAGCAAACTCCACATTGGGGAAGAGACCCACGCTCCCAGCATCAGCAGAGCCTGACGCGTTTCAGGATGTCTCCCTTTCTCAAAGGCTTTTCTGCAATTGAAAGACTGCCAGTTACACGAACAACAGCGTATATCCCTTCTTTATTTCCATGGCACAATTCTACTCAGGTGAGTTATTACCACGCTGCATTCTGGGGCTGATAGTTCGTCTTAATGAAACCCAAGTGGGGTACCAGCAGTCCATTCAATTCAATAATATAAAATCATAGGGGCGCAGGCAAAGTTCATCCCCGTTCAAATTTCTTGCCCAACAGACCTTCTCCGCCAGTGCAACGCACCAGCAGCGGGACCGCTGACTTCTGCGGCGGTGCTTCCCTCGACCGGGTCTGGCCGATACAAATAAAGTTTCACAAGTGCCCACGCAGGAAGCACTCCCTGTGAGCAAACTCCACATTGGGGAAGAGACCCACGCTCCCAGCATCAGCAGAGCCTGACGCGTTTCAGGATGTCTCCCTTTCTCAAAGGCTTTTCTGCAATTGAAAGACTGCCAGTTACACGAACAACAGCGTATATCCCTTCTTTATTTCCATGGCACAATTCTACTCAGGTGAGTTATTACCACGCTGCATTCTGGGGCTGATAGTTCGTCTTAATGAAACCCAAGTGGGGTACCAGCAGTCCATTCAATTCAATAATATAAAATCATAGGGGCGCAGGCAAAGTTCATCCCCGTTCAAATTTCTTGCCCAACAGACCTTCTCCGCCAATGCAACGCACCAGCAGCGGGACCGCTGACTTCTGCGGCGGTGCTTCCCTCGACCGGGTCTGGCCGATACAAATAAAGTTTCACAAGTGCCCACGCAGGAAGCACTCCCTGTGAGCAAACTCCACATTGGGGAAGAGACCCACGCTCCCAGCATCAGCAGAGCCTGACCCGTTTCAGGATGTCTCCCTTTCTCAAAGGCTTTTCTGCAATTGAAAGACTGCCAGTTACACGAACAACAGCGTATATCCCTTCTTTATTTCCATGGCACAATTCTACTCAGGTGAGTTATTACCACGCTGCATTCTGGGGCTGATAGTTCGTCTTAATGAAACCCAAGTGGGGTACCAGCAGTCCATTCAATTCAATAATATAAAATCATAGGGGCGCAGGCAAAGTTCATCCCCGTTCAAATTTCTTGCCCAACAGACCTTCTCCGCCAATGCAACGCACCAGCAGCGGGACCGCTGACTTCTGCGGCGGTGCTTCCCTCGACCGGGTCTGGCCGATACAAATAAAGTTTCACAAGTGCCCACGCAGGAAGCACTCCCTGTGAGCAAACTCCACATTGGGGAAGAGACCCACGCTCCCAGCATCAGCAGAGCCTGACGCGTTTCAGGATGTCTCCCTTTCTCAAAGGCTTTTCTGCAATTGAAAGACTGCCAGTTACACGAACAACAGCGTATATCCCTTCTTTATTTCCATGGCACAATTCTACTCAGGTGAGTTATTACCACGCTGCATTCTGGGGCTGATAGTTCGTCTTAATGAAACCCAAGTGGGGTAACACCAGTCCAATCAATTCAATAATATAAAATCATAGGGGCGCAGGCAAAGTTCATCCCCGTTCAAATTTCTTGCCCAACAGACCTTCTCCGCCAATGCAACGCACCAGCAGCGGGACCGCTGACTTCTGCGGCGGTGCTTCCCTCGACCGGGTCTGGCCGATACAAATAAAGTTTCACAAGTGCCCACGCAGGAAGCACTCCCTGTGAGCAAACTCCACATTGGGGAAGAGACCCACGCTCCCAGCATCAGCAGAGCCTGACGCGTTTCAGGATGTCTCCCTTTCTCAAAGGCTTTTCTGCAATTGAAAGACTGCCAGTTACACGAACAACAGCGTATATCCCTTCTTTATTTCCATGGCACAATTCTACTCAGGTGAGTTATTACCACGCTGCATTCTGGGGCTGATAGTTCGTCTTAATGAAACCCAAGTGGGGTACCAGCAGTCCATTCAATTCAATAATATAAAATCATAGGGGCGCAGGCAAAGTTCATCCCCGTTCAAATTTCTTGCCCAACAGACCTTCTCCGCCAATGCAACGCACCAGCAGCGGGACCGCTGACTTCTGCGGCGGTGCTTCCCTCGACCGGGTCTGGCCGATACAAATAAAGTTTCACAAGTGCCCACGCAGGAAGCACTCCCTGTGAGCAAACTCCACATTGGGGAAGAGACCCACGCTCCCAGCATCAGCAGAGCCTGACGCGTTTCAGGATGTCTCCCTTTCTCAAAGGCTTTTCTGCAATTGAAAGACTGCCAGTTACACGAACAACAGCGTATATCCCTTCTTTATTTCCATGGCACAATTCTACTCAGGTGAGTTATTACCACGCTGCATTCTGGGGCTGATAGTTCGTCTTAATGAAACCCAAGTGGGGTACCAGCAGTCCATTCAATTCAATAATATAAAATCATAGGGGCGCAGGCAAAGTTCATCCCCGTTCAAATTTCTTGCCCAACAGACCTTCTCCGCCAATGCAACGCACCAGCAGCGGGACCGCTGACTTCTGCGGCGGTGCTTCCCTCGACCGGGTCTGGCCGATACAAATAAAGTTTCACAAGTGCCCACGCAGGAAGCACTCCCTGTGAGCAAACTCCACATTGGGGAAGAGACCCACGCTCCCAGCATCAGCAGAGCCTGACGCGTTTCAGGATGTCTCCCTTTCTCAAAGGCTTTTCTGCAATTGAAAGACTGCCAGTTACACGAACAACAGCGTATATCCCTTCTTTATTTCCATGGCACAATTCTACTCAGGTGAGTTATTACCACGCTGCATTCTGGGGCTGATAGTTCGTCTTAATGAAACCCAAGTGGGGTACCAGCAGTCCATTCAATTCAATAATATAAAATCATAGGGGCGCAGGCAAAGTTCATCCCCGTTCAAATTTCTTGCCCAACAGACCTTCTCCGCCAATGCAACGCACCAGCAGCGGGACCGCTGACTTCTGCGGCGGTGCTTCCCTCGACCGGGTCTGGCCGATACAAATAAAGTTTCACAAGTGCCCACGCAGGAAGCACTCCCTGTGAGCAAACTCCACATTGGGGAAGAGACCCACGCTCCCAGCATCAGCAGAGCCTGACGCGTTTCAGGATGTCTCCCTTTCTCAAAGGCTTTTCTGCAATTGAAAGACTGCCAGTTACACGAACAACAGCGTATATCCCTTCTTTATTTCCATGGCACAATTCTACTCAGGTGAGTTATTACCACGCTGCATTCTGGGGCTGATAGTTCGTCTTAATGAAACCCAAGTGGGGTACCAGCAGTCCATTCAATTCAATAATATAAAATCATAGGGGCGCAGGCAAAGTTCATCCCCGTTCAAATTTCTTGCCCAACAGACCTTCTCCGCCAATGCAACGCACCAGCAGCGGGACCGCTGACTTCTGCGGCGGTGCTTCCCTCGACCGGGTCTGGCCGATACAAATAAAGTTTCACAAGTGCCCACGCAGGAAGCACTCCCTGTGAGCAAACTCCACATTGGGGAAGAGACCCACGCTCCCAGCATCAGCAGAGCCTGACGCGTTTCAGGATGTCTCCCTTTCTCAAAGGCTTTTCTGCAATTGAAAGACTGCCAGTTACACGAACAACAGCGTATATCCCTTCTTTATTTCCATGGCACAATTCTTCTCAGGTGAGTTATTACCACGCTGCATTCTGGGGCTGATAGTTCGTCTTAATGAAACCCAAGTGGGGTACCAGCAGTCCATTCAATTCAATAATATAAAATCATAGGGGCGCAGGCAAAGTTCATCCCCGTTCAAATTTCTTGCCCAACAGACCTTCTCCGCCAATGCAACGCACCAGCAGCGGGACCGCTGACTTCTGCGGCGGTGCTTCCCTCGACCGGGTCTGGCCGATACAAATAAAGTTTCACAAGTGCCCACGCAGGAAGCACTCCCTGTGAGCAAACTCCACATTGGGGAAGAGACCCACGCTCCCAGCATCAGCAGAGCCTGACGCGTTTCAGGATGTCTCCCTTTCTCAAAGGCTTTTCTGCAATTGAAAGACTGCCAGTTACACGAACAACAGCGTATATCCCTTCTTTATTTCCATGGCACAATTCTACTCAGGTGAGTTATTACCACGCTGCATTCTGGGGCTGATAGTTCGTCTTAATGAAACCCAAGTGGGGTACCAGCAGTCCATTCAATTCAATAATATAAAATCATAGGGGCGCAGGCAAAGTTCATCCCCGTTCAAATTTCTTGCCCAACAGACCTTCTCCGCCAATGCAACGCACCAGCAGCGGGACCGCTGACTTCTGCGGCGGTGCTTCCCTCGACCGGGTCTGGCCGATACAAATAAAGTTTCACAAGTGCCCACGCAGGAAGCACTCCCTGTGAGCAAACTCCACATTGGGGAAGAGACCCACGCTCCCAGCATCAGCAGAGCCTGACGCGTTTCAGGATGTCTCCCTTTCTCAAAGGCTTTTCTGCAATTGAAAGACTGCCAGTTACACGAACAACAGCGTATATCCCTTCTTTATTTCCATGGCACAATTCTACTCAGGTGAGTTATTACCACGCTGCATTCTGGGGCTGATAGTTCGTCTTAATGAAACCCAAGTGGGGTACCAGCAGTCCATTCAATTCAATAATATAAAATCATAGGGGCGCAGGCAAAGTTCATCCCCGTTCAAATTTCTTGCCCAACAGACCTTCTCCGCCAATGCAACGCACCAGCAGCGGGACCGCTGACTTCTGCGGCGGTGCTTCCCTCGACCGGGTCTGGCCGATACAAATAAAGTTTCACAAGTGCCCACGCAGGAAGCACTCCCTGTGAGCAAACTCCACATTGGGGAAGAGACCCACGCTCCCAGCATCAGCAGAGCCTGACGCGTTTCAGGATGTCTCCCTTTCTCAAAGGCTTTTCTGCAATTGAAAGACTGCCAGTTACACGAACAACAGCGTATATCCCTTCTTTATTTCCATGGCACAATTCTACTCAGGTGAGTTATTACCACGCTGCATTCTGGGGCTGATAGTTCGTCTTAATGAAACCCAAGTGGGGTACCAGCAGTCCATTCAATTCAATAATATAAAATCATAGGGGCGCAGGCAAAGTTCATCCCCGTTCAAATTTCTTGCCCAACAGACCTTCTCCGCCAATGCAACGCACCAGCAGCGGGACCGCTGACTTCTGCGGCGGTGCTTCCCTCGACCGGGTCTGGCCGATACAAATAAAGTTTCACAAGTGCCCACGCAGGAAGCACTCCCTGTGAGCAAACTCCACATTGGGGAAGAGACCCACGCTCCCAGCATCAGCAGAGCCTGACGCGTTTCAGGATGTCTCCCTTTCTCAAAGGCTTTTCTGCAATTGAAAGACTGCCAGTTACACGAACAACAGCGTATATCCCTTCTTTATTTCCATGGCACAATTCTACTCAGGTGAGTTATTACCACGCTGCATTCTGGGGCTGATAGTTCGTCTTAATGAAACCCAAGTGGGGTACCAGCAGTCCATTCAATTCAATAATATAAAATCATAGGGGCGCAGGCAAAGTTCATCCCCGTTCAAATTTCTTGCCCAACAGACCTTCTCCGCCAATGCAACGCACCAGCAGCGGGACCGCTGACTTCTGCGGCGGTGCTTCCCTCGACCGGGTCTGGCCGATACAAATAAAGTTTCACAAGTGCCCACGCAGGAAGCACTCCCTGTGAGCAAACTCCACATTGGGGAAGAGACCCACGCTCCCAGCATCAGCAGAGCCTGACGCGTTTCAGGATGTCTCCCTTTCTCAAAGGCTTTTCTGCAATTGAAAGACTGCCAGTTACACGAACAACAGCTATATCCCTTCTTTATTTCCATGGGGTTTCATTAAGACGAACTATCAGCCCCAGAATGCAGCGTGGTAATAACTCACCTGAGTAGAATTGTGCCATGGAAATAAAGAAGGGATATACGCTGTTGTTCGTGTAACTGGCAGTCTTTCAATTGCAGAAAAGCCTTTGAGAAAGGGAGACATCCTGAAACGCGTCAGGCTCTGCTGATGCTGGGAGCGTGGGTCTCTTCCCCAATGTGGAGTTTGCTCACAGGGAGTGCTTCCTGCGTGGGCACTTGTGAAACTTTATATATATATATATATATATATATATATATATATATATATATATATATATTCGCAACTTGCCTCATCGCAAGGGGAGCACGTTGGAGCTGGTGCCAAACAACGGGACCAAGGCAGGATCCCGTAAATTATTCACTCAAAGTTCAACAAATGATGGCACTCCAATCGGAAATCTTTAAACAGCATTTATTTTAGGCTTCGCAGCCTAAAATAAAAGCTGTTTAAAGATTTCCCGAGTGGAGTGCCATCATTTGTTGAACTTTGAGTGAATATATATATATATATATATATATATATATATATATATATATATATATATATATTGTCAAGACGTGCTTCGCTATGATCCCGTAAATTATTCACTCAAAGTTCAACAAATGATGGCACTCCATATATAGTGAATATTCACTGAAAAAACCATAGGTTTCACACCAGTTATAGTTAGGAATTAGCATTTAAAAAACCTATCAAATTCACTGAAAAAACTATAGGTTTCACACCAGTTATAGTTAGCTGGAAATTTTACTGATATAAAACCATTGAAATTCCCACGTTATAGTTAGATGGACTCACTATAACTTACGCGTGCAATGCACTGCTGATGACATCACATATTACATCACTCATGACATGGTCAGTGACATCACTCATGACATCACTGATGACACCATCCAGTGAATGTGTGTCTTTCTGAAAAATAAATATATTTTATATATGTATATGTAAAAGTTGATGGAAGAATAAATGTTTAAATAAGTGTCTAAATGGATGGTTTTTAAAAATTGATTGGTTAACTGGCTTAATAAGACATCATCAGCAGTGCATTGCACGCGCAAGTTATAGTGAGTCCATCTAACTATAACGTGGGAATTTCAATGGTTTTATATCAGTAAAATTTCCAGCTAACTATAACTGGTGTGAAACCTATGGTTTTTTCAGTGAATTTGATAGGTTTTTTAAATGCTAATTCCTAACTATAACTGGTGTGAAACCTATGGTTTTTTCAGTGAATTTCATAGGTTTTTTAAATGCTAATTCCTTTGTATATCGAGTTTCTAACCTTTTTTTTTTTTTACAATTTGCTGTTTTTTTTTAAGTATTCATGTTTTTTATATAATTTTTTTCTTTTGCGCTCTGGGTGCGCGCTCCGGGAAGCTTTCAGCTAAGCTCTCCGGTAAGCTTTTCCGAGAGCTCATCTGAAAGCGCACCCAGAGCGCAACTGTCGTTCGTGAAAAAAAATATGAATGAAAAGTTAATAATAATGCAAAACATTTCGTACCATACAAATAAAATTAGTTTTTTTTAATAAGGAAAATGATTATGCATTTCTGTAAAAGATTGATGACGTCACTTCGGCGCGCAACGTAAGTGCCCTTGGAAGCGCCTACGTTCGCGGCGCATAAACGCACGCAAAAGCGCCTACGATCGCGCCACGTTTGCGCCCCGGAAGCGCCTACGATCGCGCTGCGTAAACGCACCGGAAGTGCACCGGAGCGCGCAGCGTAAACGCGTCGGGTCATGTGACCCTAAAATAACACTTTTCATTGGTTGCTAACAGTTTTTTTTTACAATGAATGAAATCCCCACCCATTTCCTTCACTTCTTCTTTCACTTTTGTGACTGAAAGACCTGCCTTTTTTGCTGCTCCATATTCCTTGATTAATCATGGCTGCCAGACCATCCAGCAGTGAAGATGACTCCAATGATTTCATTGATGAAGAGCCTCCTCAGCCGAAGATCAAAGAACATTTCATCTGGAAATTTTTTAAGTTTCCAGCAGACCAGAAGAAGGTGAATGCACCAAAAGTAGAGTGCAGGATCTGCAAACAGGTCCTGTCACGGGGTAACCCCCAAAAAAAATACTCTTTTGGCAACTTCACCATGATTCGCCATGTGGAGAGGAGGCACCCCCAGAATTTTGCCCGGGAAAGTGTCAGGGCTCTGGCACAAGATGTTCCCAGAGATGGGGCCTCTACATCAACAGGAGGAGCAACTTCTTCTGGAAGAGAACAATCACAGGAGCAGGTAGCAAACATTCAACCTGCATTTAACCATGGGGTCGTCAGATGCAGATACTGCAATCAACTCCTCACCTATGGGGAGCAAAGTGTCCTGCTCATGGTTCGGGCATTGGAGAACCATCGCTGCCCTTCCCACCCCTAATTTTTTTCTTTTCTTTTTGCTCCTGTTGAGCAGTTTCTATTCCCTGTTTTTGTTCCTGTTCAGTTAAAAGAAGAAAACCAAAAGTTCTTTTCAGAACTACCTCCAATTCTCATCAAAGAGCTATATTCTTAAAAAATGAAGAGTAAGTGAAATATAGTGCATTGATAATTGAAAGGAGAATGAGTAAGAAAGAACAGAAAGGTATGAGAGGTGAAAGGAAGTGAAGTAGGAGGAATGAAAGAAGGTGAGTGTTAGAAAAGAAAGTTACGACACAGTGAATAAACTGGAGGCCTCATTTCTGAAAAGTGACGCATCGCTACGTGAAAACAGCGATGCGTCACTTTTCTGGACGCACTCCTTATGACATTCCAGATATGTCATATTTAATATATGACTAATCAATTCGCAAGGAGTTACAGATATGTCAGTATTTCTGACATATCTGTAAACACAAAAGTAACGCATTGCAGGAGTGCGTCACAAAAGTGACGCAACTCCAGTAATGTGTCCTTTCACATGGAAAAAGCACCATGTGAAAGGTTTGCTGTGAAGCAGGCGCAAGATTTTGGCGCAACAGCATCCTAAAAGTGACGCACTGCGTCATTATTACCAAGCTTTTTGCAAGGAACACCCCCTCTGCATGCATTATACCTGACACTATTTTTTAAAAAGTGACGCATCTAGGTACATGGGTCACTTTTTAAAACTCTGCGCCACATTGTATCTGCATCAGGTATAATGTATGCAGAGGGGGCAATCCCTCGCAAAAAGCTTGGTAATAACGACGTACTGAAATCTATGAGATTTCTCTGCGTCACTTTTAGGATGCTGTTGCGTCAAAATCTTGCGCCTGCCTCGCGTCACTTTCATGTTTACAGATATGTGAGAAATACTGACGTATCTGTAACTCCTTGCAACATGATTCGTCATACATTAAATATGACACATCTGGAATGTCATAAGGACTGTGGACAGAAAAGTGACGCATCACACCAGCAGTGTAATAAAATGTGCCTCGTTGCACTATATTTAAAGGATGCAACAGCATCCTAAAAGTGACGCAGTGAAATCTCAAACATTTCACTGCGTCGCTATTACAAAGCTTTTTGTGGGGGAACACCCCCTCTGCATGCATTATACCTCACGCAGATATAATGTGGCGCTTGATTTTAAAAAGTGACCCATCTACCTAGATACGTCACTTTTTAAATATAACGCAACGAGGCACATTTTTTACACCACTGGTGCGATGCGTCACTTTTCTGTGCGCACTCCTTATGACATTCCAAGTAACGCATTGCTGGAGTGCGTCACAAAAGTGACGCAACTCCAGTAATGTGTCCTTTCAAATGGGGAAAGCAGCATGTGAAAGGTCTTACCTCAGTCTAACACCTGCTGGAAAGCAGGCACAAGATTTTGACGCAACAGCATCCTAAAACTGACGCAGTGAAATCTCAAAGATTTCACTGCGTCGCTATTACAAAGCTTTTTGCGGGAGAACACCCCCTCTACATGCATTATACCTGACGCCATTTTTAAAAAGTGACGCATCTAGGTACATGGGTCACTTTTTAAAACTCTGCGCCACATTATATCTGCGTCAGGTATAATGTATGCAAAGGGGGCATTCCCCCGCAAAAAGCTTGGTAATAACGACGTACTGAAATCTATAAGATTTCTCTGCGTCACTTTTAGGATGCTGTTGCGTCAAAATCTTGCACCTGCCTCGCATCACTTTTATGTTTACAGATATGTCAGAAATACTGACGTATCTGTAACTCCTTGCAACATGATTAGTCATACATTAAATATGACACATCTGGAATGTCATAAGGAGTGCGCACAGAAAAGTGACGCATAACACCAGCAGTGTAATAAAATGTGCCTCGTTGCACTATATTTAAAAAGTGACGCATCTAGATAGATGCGTCACTTTTTAAATATTGCATAACAATGCGCATTTTTTTACACCGCTGGTGCGTCACAAAAATTGACGCACAGGAGGCGCAAAACTAACAGCGCAAGGCCTTCATAAATATGGTCCTGGATTTTCCCCGTGCTTCGCCGGTGCGCGTACCATGCGCTTCCCCCGCGCAAAACGAAAAAAATTTTTTAATGCCCTGCAGGACCCTATTTTAGTCCCTACATCAAACCTAGGGGGTCAGAGGGGGTCTACTCTTCCCCCTTATGGTCATTTGCCCCTTTTTTTTTCAAACCCCTTGTGTCTCGATTTTACCGAGACACAAGATGGCGGCCGCTCCGGACTGTTTAGAATGTTTACAGACACCCAAGAGCCAATCAGCTTTCTGCGCGCAAGTCGCGTGTCGCGCCTGGAGAGCACTCCGGTGCGCGCACCGGAGAGCGCCTATAGATATATATATTTTTTTGAACCTAAATTACTCAAAATCCACTGCAGCACATATCTTGAGACATAGCAAAGGCACATCGGGCTACAAGTCCCTACAATTTTGCCAAGTTTGGTGTAAATCCATTCAGCCGTTCGGGCTAAAAGTGAAATTGACCGCCCTATGGAAATTAACATGGGGAAAATGCGTTTTGGGACCCCCCTTTTATCTCGGCCCCCGCTTGACGTATCCCCCCCAAACTTTCAGGGAAGGACCGGAGCTCGACGAGGCCATTTTCAGGAAATTTTCAGGCAGATTCGTCAACCGGTGCCAAAGTTATTCCAAATAGAATTTTGAGATTTAACATTGAAAAAAATCCTAACTATAACTACCTACTGGCGACCGCCAGTAGGTAATATATATATATATATATATATATATATATATATATATATATATTGTCAAGACGTGCTTCGCTATGACCTCTGCCTTCTTAATGGTGGCGGGCCACCGGCGAGGTCGCGACCCTCCAAATTCCAGCAAAAACTCTCTCAAGGATTAAAGAGAATACACCGAGCCCCAATTTGTTGTTTCAGCGTGTATTTTATTCATACAAGAGGCGGCAAACAACTCCCGACGCGTTTCGAAACCCGTAGGTTTCTTGGTCACGGGTCAGATTGGTATTTACCATGGTCACATGATATAAGCAAACCACTTTAAACAAAATCAAAAAAGGACTACAGCTGCTATACTTTCATTAGACAGCACGACCACCATTTTGAAACGGGTTTAAGAAAGTGAGGAAGCAATAACATTCAATGTAATCGTTAATGCGCTTCAACTTAGAGCATGTTAACAGTTTAAAAAGAAAATTAAAATTATACTTCCTTTTTCTTAATGTTGTAATAGGTCTAAAAAATAAAGCCAATTACACAAATTTCAGAATTCATGAAAACATCTCATCCCAAGTGGGCAAAGCAGCATAAAATACATTAGACAGATCTGCCCAAGTGGGCAAATCAGCATGAAATGCATTAAACAATTCTGCCCAAGTGGGCAAATCCCATTCCGCCAATCTGGCTTCCAAATCCATATATCACCCTTGCAGGTGGTCTCTATCTGCACAGAAAGTAGAATTGACTTGTTTTTCTTTACTCAAAAGCTTAAGTTAAAAAAATGGCACTTCAATAGAATGAAACAGACTAGCCACTTGGTGGCAGATCAGGACCCTGTGTTGTCAATTGGTGATATTGAAACATTACACACATTGAGAGGGTTAGGGTTAGAACATTGGGTGGATGATCCACTGGTTACCTTAAGAGAGGAGGAATTGACAATAGATAGTTCATGTCACAGTGGTTTTAAACCAAAATCTATCTTTTTACCCCAGCTGTATAACAAAACTATTGAAGTCTTTGAAAAAGGTGTCCTTTCGGAATTTAAGAAATTAGCCAAACAGAAACCGCAGTTCATAAGTAATTTAACAAAAAAACAAGAACTGGCAATAAAAGAGTTACAGTAGAACAAATCAATTGTCATTAAAAAAGCAGACAAAGGGGGGAATGTTGTTATTTGGCCCCGCCGGATGTATCTGGAAGAGGGCAAAAAACAACTGAATGATGTGGAAAGTTATACCAAGAGCAATAGACAATTTTATGAAAAGAGTAATTATCTATATAGAAGAAGGTTGGATGAATGGAAAACAGAGAAGTTTATAACAAATGATGAATATAAATATTTGTATTGTAAATATCCTAAACTGGCAGTGCTATATCTCCTGCCTAAAATACATAAGTGCAAGGAAACCCCACTGGGACGACCGATTGTTTCTTCAATGGGAAGTATGCTAGAGAGTACTTCAAAATACATCGACCATTTTTTAAGGCCATTTGTCCAAAATCTAGCATCATATGTTAAAGATAGTGGGCATTTCCTTAAACTTATCGAAGGTGTCAAGTGGGAGAGTGGCATGCTACTCCTCACGTTGGATGTAAACAGCTTATATACCTGCATAACACATGACCTTGGTTTAGAGGCATGCAGGTATTATTTAAAAGATAGACCAATATGTTTCTTGAAACATACAGAAATGCTCCTAGTAATGATGAGCACATGTCTAGAAAATACCTTCTTATTCTTTGATCATACGATATACTGTCAGGCCCGGGGGACAGCGATGGGGACCTGCTTTGCCCCCAGCTATGCAGGTTTGTACCTTGGCTGGTGGGAGGACCAGGTGGCCAATAACATCAGTGCCTTTACCGACCACGTCGTCCTCTGGGCTCGGTATATCGACGATATATTTTGCATTTGGAGAGAAGAACAGAATGAGGCAGAAGAATTTGTTGATTCACTCAATATCAACAATTTGAATTTGAAATTTACATGTACAATTGATGAAAACTCCATCGAATTTCTAGATACTGTTATTGAAGCAGGCGAGAATCAGTTAAAAAGTAACCTATTGGGGGCGTGGCTAAGATGGCGGCCTGACTGGACGTGTTTTACGAAGCTCCCTGAACCCCATATCGTCCCTTCATTAGCGGGTAATACCCCTAAATTTCACAGACACCAGAGCCAGGGGTGCAGCACCGATCCCGGTGCTATCGGTTTGCCGATCTGAGCGACGCCGCCGGTGGGAGAGGAGGTGATCCGGCTGAGGCCTTCATCGGCGCGAAGCGGCGTAATGGCGGCGGTGTGAGCCCAGCGCCCGAGGAGATCTCTGCGCCCCAGGGCCTTGTGCGGCAGGTGAATCGGATCGCACACGAAGGCCGAGAGCGGCGAACCGCCTATGAAGACCCCCAGAGCGGCGACTGAGCGACTGGAGCTCCTGGCAGCGGGGACGCGATCTGGCTGGGTTGTGGCAGCGTCTGGTGGAGGCCGGGCGGGCTGCCACGGTAACTGAGCCCCCGGCTTCGGGCCTGGTCCGCGGAGGGCAGTGACCGGACCCTGATTCCTACACCCGGTACTAGCGGGCAGGCGGCCACCAGAGACCGAGGCCCTGAGTGTGGGCAGTGGCGGAGACCCCCTGGCGGCTGGCGCGCCGGCCGGAACGGAGGCAAAGGAAAAGGAGGAGGACCGGCGACGGGGCAGCAAGGAGTGCTGAGATCTGTACGGAGGCCCGAACTGGCCAAGCTGCTGTGTGCCTGTGCCCAGTGGACGAAGGGACATCCCTGTGACCGGCAGGTGAGGAGCACGCCCCCCTACTTGCGCCAGGCGCCGGACCCGGGACACCGGGACTGGGCCAGTAAAAGAGCACTCCGGTTGCCCACACGTAAGGGGACAGCATCAACAACCGACCCCACTGGACCCCCGCCGCGGCTGGCCTTAGAGGACTAGGGGGCTGCACTTGAGGCTCCCCTGCGCACAGCGAAACCCCTACAAGGAAGACAGGGCCACTCTGCGGGAGGAGCTCTTGCCGCCCTATACCCCCGACCGGAAAGGACTGCACAATCCCAGGCTCCTACATCGGGAACAAGGCAGATCTGGAACTTGCTCCCAGTCCTGCGGGGGCGCCGATTGCGGCCTGACGGGAAGCCCCCTGGCCGTCATTGACTTTAAAACCCCAACACCATGGCCGCCGCGGGACGCAAAGGAAACCGCAACATTGCGGACATGCTCCACAAAAATGCCCCGAAAGTGGAGAAAGCCCCGGCGCAGTCGCCCCCTAAGACACCAGTCAACACCTCAAGCCCGGACGATGAGACTGCTCCCATCATGAAGGCCTTCCTGGCCTCCCTCTTCAACACCCTGAGGGACGACTTCCAGACCCTGAAGCAGGAACTGGCGGGAGAACAGCAGGAACTACGCCGGGACGTGGACGGTCTGGGGGAGCGCGTGGCGGCGATGAAAGAAGCGGACCAGACCCGCAGAATGGAGGTGGAAAGGCTCCAACAGGAGATCCTCCGCCTTCAGGAGCAACAGGTGGATCTTCAGGCACATTCGCAGGATCTCGAGAATCGTTCCCGGAGGAACAACATACGGGTCCGGGGAGTTCCATTGAAATCGGAGGGGAACAGCATTGTCACCTACCTGCAGGAGCTATTCCGGGAGATCATCGGGGAGACCGGTGAATTCGAAATCTGTATTTACCGCGCACACAGGGTCAGTCCAACGCACTGCGCACAGGCCCCCCCTCCAGACATACTGGCCTTTCTCCCAGACTTCCCACTGAAGGAGCGCATCTTGATGGAAGCCCGATTGCGACAACTGATCACCTTCCGGGGAGACCCAGTGGCCCTCTTCCAAGATCTCTCTGCCATTACCCTGCAGAAACGAAGGGCCTTCAGGGTAGCTACGGACTTCCTAAGAGGCAAAGGAGTGTCTTACACATGGGGCCACCCATTCCGTCTCATCTTCAAATGGAAAGGGACACTACTTCAGCTCAGATCACTTCGAGACACATGCACGGTGCTGGACATTGACCTTCCGGAGGAGGCTGGCTCAAGGGGGACTTCCCAACATCGATCACCGGAGGGGCCCACGCAACGATCCAGGGACGGTTGGCAAACCGTGCGAAGACGACGCTCACCTAAGTCCTTTCCGAAGCCTGATCCCCTTGTGACGGCTCAGGAGCGAGAGGCGGCTGTGCAGGAGGTAGCTGATAACACAGCGGCCAAACAGTAAGGTTTCCTGTAAAGGGGTTTGCCCTCATGCTACTGCTTTACCTGGGGGAAGGGGTCGGGGGGCCGCTGAGTCGGCCGCCGCCATGCTCTTATCCACTTTGACACTCTACGGACCTGAACTCTGTCCCGATAGGCCCGAGACAATGGGAAAAGTTATGAGGGATTGTTTGGGGGAGTATTGTGGGGGGGTGAGGGAGGTGGGGGGGCATCGGTTGCGATTGGGGAGGAGGGTTGGAGGGGGTCGAGTTGGGAAAGTTGGGTCTGCGGGAAGGTGGGAGGGAGAGGGGGGGAGGAAGGTGTTCAGGGGGGGTTAGCTACGGAGGCTCAGGGATCCTCCCGGTGTGGTTCACTCGAGGCAGAGTGCATAGGTCCGAGAGGTCGGCGAACCTCTGACACACATTGCACTCTTTACATGTCCCAACTATGGCAGATTCCACTCTGAAAATTCTCACATTTGGAATGTAAAGGGGCTTAACAACTCCATCAAACGCAGGGCTATCTTATCTTATTTGGAAAACTCTGGCGCGGAGGTGTGCCTACTCCAAGAAACTCATTTGCTACCCAAAGACTGGCACAGAATGCGATCTAAGGCCTTCCCGTTTCAATACTACTCTTCAACGCTAGAGAAAAAAGCGGGGGTGGCCCTATTAGTGGCACGTCACTTCAAAGGGAAAGTAGGGGATAAGGTGGCCGAAATTAAAGGGAGATTCTTGGCTTATAACCTTCCGATAGGCGGGATGACAATGGTCATAGGCTCACTTTACGCTTCAAATTCCAAACAAGAACCATTTCTCAAAGGGGCCCTAGCAGACGCGTTACAGCCTAATACGAAATCAGTGCTGGTGGACGGGGATACAAACCTGGTAATGGACTCCAACACGGACAGGTCAGGCCATCGATTTGGGTTCGCAGGAGCAATCTCGGTTGAGGGGAGCCAGTGGCAATCGGACAGGGGATTTGTAGACTTATGGAGAAAACATCACCCTACCACCCCGGGTTACACCTTTTACTCCCATGTACACCACACTTACTCCCGAATTGACCACTTTTTTGGAAACACTGACTTGGCCCCCCTAGTAAACGACATAGAGGTCCTCCCGGCAGCACTGTCTGATCACGATGAACTCCTGACACACTTGCGAGTTCCGAGAATTGCGCTGCGGAAAGGTAGATGGGGCCTCAATGAAGCTCTCCTCCAACATACAGTAGTGAAACAACAAATCCATGATCACATTACTGAATATCTGCGGGTGAACGATACCCCAGAGGTCACTCTGACCGCGGTATGGGGAGCGCTTAAAGCGGTAGTGAGAGGCGACTTAATCGCTGTAGCCACCGCGGAAGCCAAAGAGAGGAGGGACAAGCGGCAATCCCTGCCCAGCCAGGCGCTTGAACTAGAACAGGCTCATAGTCGAACCGGGCCCCCAGGATCTGGCACCAACTCAAGGCAGTTAGGGCCCAACTCGCAAGTTTAGACTTAGATAGAGCAGAATACGCGGCCCTTCGATTACGCCACACATACTACGTAGGCGGCGATAAAACGGGGCGTTTGCTCGCAAGCAGCCTCAAAGCCAAGACTTTGCGTGCGAAAGTCTCCTCCATTCAAACCCGAGAGGGGCACATCACTCAGGAGGACGACCAGATCGCAGAGGTATTCCGGGCGTTTTATGCCTCCCTATACGCGGCGGAACCACCTACCGGGCAAACAACGGCCGAATCCTATCTCAACGAGACAGCAATCACGCCTCTCGATGAAGCCACTAGAGATTCTCTCGACGCGCCCATTAGGACAGACGAAGTTATCTCCGCGATCGCACGCCTCAAACCGTTAAAAGCCCCGGGCCCGATGGCTTTTCGGCGGGCTTTTATAAAGCTTTCTGCCCCTTACTAGCGCCAGTATTGACCAGGCTATTTAACTCCTTCCAGGGCAGGGGCTCCATCCCCCAGGACATGCTAGAGGCTGACATCGTGGTCCTTCCCAAGCCGCGCAAGGACCTGTCTCAATGTACGGCTTACAGACCCATCTCACTACTCAACCTTGACCTGAAACTATTCACTGGCGTGCTGGCGGCGCGTTTGGGCCCATGCTTTCCAGGCATCATTGAACCAGACCAGGCGGGATTCATCCCAAACAGGCAATGCGCAGACAATACCAAGCGCCTGCTCCACGTCATTGACAAAGCCCACTTCAATGACTCCGATGCAGTCCTCCTGTCAGTGGATGCAGAAAAGGCATTCGACAGGGTGGACTGGGGGTACCTCGATGCAGTACTGGCACGGTTCGGGATGGGCGACCGGTTCCGCACGTGGGTTGCTAGTTGCTACGCAGCCCCGCAAGCCACGATAAATGTCAACGGGGTGTGTTCACGACCATTAGATATCCAGAGGGGCACCAGACAGGGGTGTCCACTCTCACCTCTACTGTTTGCGCTATACATCGAACCGCTCGCGCAAAGGGTTCGAGACAACCAGGCCATTGTAGGGGTTCGGTTTGGCGGAGAACTGCAGACCATAAGTCTTTACGCGGACGACGTCCTCGCTGCTCTGGAGGACCCCTCAACATCGGTGCCAGCCTTCCTCACAGAAATGGAGGACTTCTGGAAGGTATCTGGGTTCAGGATGAACATCGAGAAATCGTTGATCTTGCCACTGGGGCGGTACGCCCGCGCGACTGCACGAGACCAGCGACGATATGGGGGCCTTTTGTCCCGGATGTCGCTGCCATACCTAGGCATCTCCCTGACACCGAGCACGACCCAAACAGTCGAACAAAACTATACGACTCTACTTGCTGACTTGCAAAGCGACCTGGCAAGGTGGCGCCGGCAACCGCTCTCTTGGTTGGGAAGAGTAGCGGCAGTCAAAATGACTATCTTGCCGAAAGTCTTATACTTGTTCTAGACCATCCCAGTGACTCCCCCACTAGGCGTGCTCAAGAAACTGCAAGATAGCATCAGACAATTTGTTTGGGCCGGCAAACGCCCGTGACTCTGCAGAGACCTGAACACACGTGCCACGTCGGAAGGCGGCCTTGGGGTCCCTGATCTACTCCGCTACTTCCAAGCGACGCAGCTCCGATATCTCTTGGAGTGGAGCAGACCCGAATCGGTAAAAAGATGGTTATTTCAGGACCGAGCTATGGGCCAGATGTCCTTATGGAAAGTTCCATTCCTGAAACGCACCGACAGGCCATCGTACCTTAAAAAATCACCCATCACGAGAACAGTGATGCAGGTGTGGGACAAAGTGGCGGTCCCGTGTGGCCTCACCACCTTTCTGTCTCCGATGACGCCCCTGTTTGATAACCCGGCCTTTCCACCGGGCATGATCCCCGGGTCATTTCCGCAATGGCGGGCGTCGTAATGCAAGGCGGCCGGTGACCTCTTTGATCCCGAGGGCTTCAGAATTCATGAAAACATCTCATCCCAAGTGGGCAAAGCAGCATAAAATACATTAGACAGATCTGCCCAAGTGGGCAAATCAGCATGAAATGCATTAAACAATTCTGCCCAAGTGGGCAAATCCCATTCCGCCAATCTGGCTTCCAAATCCATATATCACCCTTGCAGGTGGTCTCTATCTGCACAGAAAGTAGAATTGACTTGTTTTTCTTTACTCAAAAGCTTAAGTTAAAAAAATGGCACTTCAATAGAATGAAACAGACTAGCCACTTGGTGGCAGATCAGGACCCTGTGTTGTCAATTGGTGATATTGAAACATTACACACATTGAGAGGGTTAGGGTTTGAACATTGGGTGGATGATCCACTGGTTACCTTAAGAGAGGAGGAATTGACAATAGATAGTTCATGTCACAGTGGTTTTAAACCAAAATCTATCTTTTTACCCCAGCTGTATAACAAAACTATTGAAGTCTTTGAAAAAGGTGTCCTTTCGGAATTTAAGAAATTAGCCAAACAGAAACCGCAGTTCATAAGTAATTTAACAAAAAAACAAGAACTGGCAATAAAAGAGTTACAGTAGAACAAATCAATTGTCATTAAAAAAGCAGACAAAGGGGGGAATGTTGTTATTTGGCCCCGCCGGATGTATCTGGAAGAGGGCAAAAAACAACTGAATGATGTGGAAAGTTATACCAAGAGCAATAGACAATTTTATGAAAAGAGTAATTATCTATATAGAAGAAGGTTGGATGAATGGAAAACAGAGAAGTTTATAACAAATGATGAATATAAATATTTGTATTGTAAATATCCTAAACTGGCAGTGCTATATCTCCTGCCTAAAATACATAAGTGCAAGGAAACCCCACTGGGACGACCGATTGTTTCTTCAATGGGAAGTATGCTAGAGAGTACTTCAAAATACATCGACCATTTTTTAAGGCCATTTGTCCAAAATCTAGCATCATATGTTAAAGATAGTGGGCATTTCCTTAAACTTATCGAAGGTGTCAAGTGGGAGAGTGGCATGCTACTCCTCACGTTGGATGTAAACAGCTTATATACCTGCATAACACATGACCTTGGTTTAGAGGCATGCAGGTATTATTTAAAAGATAGACCAATATGTTTCTTGAAACATACAGAAATGCTCCTAGTAATGATGAGCACATGTCTAGAAAATACCTTCTTATTCTTTGATCATACGATATACTGTCAGGCCCGGGGGACAGCGATGGGGACCTGCTTTGCCCCCAGCTATGCAGGTTTGTACCTTGGCTGGTGGGAGGACCAGGTGGCCAATAACATCAGTGCCTTTACCGACCACGTCGTCCTCTGGGCTCGGTATATCGACGATATATTTTGCATTTGGAGAGAAGAACAGAATGAGGCAGAAGAATTTGTTGATTCACTCAATATCAACAATTTGAATTTGAAATTTACATGTACAATTGATGAAAACTCCATCGAATTTCTAGATACTGTTATTGAAGCAGGCGAGAATCAGTTAAAAAGTAAACTATTGGGGGCGTGGCTAAGATGGCGGCCTGACTGGACGTGTTCTACGAAGCTCCCTGAACCCCATATCGTCCCTTCATTAGCGGGTAATACCCCTAAATTTCACAGACACCAGAGCCAGGGGTGCAGCACCGATCCCGGCGCTATCGGTTTGCCGATCTGAGCGACGCCGCCGGTGGGAGAGGAGGTGATCCGGCTGAGGCCTTCATCGGCGCGAAGCGGCGTAATGGCGGCGGTGTGAGCCCAGCGCCCGAGGAGATCTCTGCGCCCCAGGGCCTTGTGCGGCAGGTGAATCGGATCGCACACGAAGGCCGAGAGCGGCGAACCGCCTATGAAGACCCCCAGAGCGGCGACTGAGCGACTGGAGCTCCTGGCAGCGGGGACGCGATCTGGCTGGGTTGTGGCAGCGTCTGGTGGAGGCCGGGCGGGCTGCCACGGTAACTGAGCCCCCGGCTTCGGGCCTGGTCCGCGGAGGGCAGTGACCGGACCCTGATTCCTACACCCGGTACTAGCGGGCAGGCGGCCACCAGAGACCGAGGCCCTGAGTGTGGGCAGTGGCGGAGACCCCCTGGCGGCTGGCGCGCCGGCCGGAACGGAGGCAAAGGAAAAGGAGGAGGACCGGCGACGGGGCAGCAAGGAGTGCTGAGATCTGTACGGAGGCCCGAACTGGCCAAGCTGCTGTGTGCCTGTGCCCAGTGGACGAAGGGACATCCCTGTGACCGGCAGGTGAGGAGCACGCCCCCCTACTTGCGCCAGGCGCCGGACCCGGGACACCGGGACTGGGCCAGTAAAAGAGCACTCCGGTTGCCCACACGTAAGGGGACAGCATCAACAACCGACCCCACTGGACCCCCGCCGCGGCTGGCCTTAGAGGACTAGGGGGCTGCACTTGAGGCTCCCCTGCGCACAGCGAAACCCCTACAAGGAAGACAGGGCCACTCTGCGGGAGGAGCTCTTGCCGCCCTATACCCCCGACCGGAAAGGACTGCACAATCCCAGGCTCCTACATCGGGAACAAGGCAGATCTGGAACTTGCTCCCAGTCCTGCGGGGGCGCCGATTGCGGCCTGACGGGAAGCCCCCTGGCCGTCATTGACTTTAAAACCCCAACACCATGGCCGCCGCGGGACGCAAAGGAAACCGCAACATTGCGGACATGCTCCACAAAAATGCCCCGAAAGTGGAGAAAGCCCCGGCGCAGTCGCCCCCTAAGACACCAGTCAACACCTCAAGCCCGGACGATGAGACTGCTCCCATCATGAAGGCCTTCCTGGCCTCCCTCTTCAACACCCTGAGGGATGACTTCCAGACCCTGAAGCAGGAACTGGCGGGAGAACAGCAGGAACTACGCCGGGACGTGGACGGTCTGGGGGAGCGCGTGGCGGCGATGAAAGAAGCGGACCAGACCCGCAGAATGGAGGTGGAAAGGCTCCAACAGGAGATCCTCCGCCTTCAGGAGCAACAGGTGGATCTTCAGGCACATTCGCAGGATCTCGAGAATCGTTCCCGGAGGAACAACATACGGGTCCGGGGAGTTCCATTGAAATCGGAGGGGAACAGCATTGTCACCTACCTGCAGGAGCTATTCCGGGAGATCATCGGGGAGCCCGGTGAATTCGAAATCTGTATTTACCGCGCACACAGGGTCGGTCCAACGCACTGCGCACAGGCCCCCCCTCCAGACATACTGGCCTTTCTCCCAGACTTCCCACTGAAGGAGCGCATCTTGATGGAAGCCCGATTGCGACAACTGATCACCTTCCGGGGAGACCCAGTGGCCCTCTTCCAAGATCTCTCTGCCATTACCCTGCAGAAACGAAGGGCCTTCAGGGTAGCTACGGACTTCCTAAGAGGCAAAGGAGTGTCTTACACATGGGGCCACCCATTCCGTCTCATCTTCAAATGGAAAGGGACACTACTTCAGCTCAGATCACTTCGAGACACATGCACGGTGCTGGACATTGACCTTCCGGAGGAGGCTGGCTCAAGGGGGACTTCCCAACATCGATCACCGGAGGGGCCCACGCAACGATCCAGGGACGGTTGGCAAACCGTGCGAAGACGACGCTCACCTAAGTCCTTTCCGAAGCCTGATCCCCTTGTGACGGCTCAGGAGCGAGAGGCGGCTGTGCAGGAGGTAGCTGATAACACAGCGGCCAAACAGTAAGGTTTCCTGTAAAGGGGTTTGCCCTCATGCTACTGCTTTACCTGGGGGAAGGGGTCGGGGGGCCGCTGAGTCGGCCGCCGCCATGCTCTTATCCACTTTGACACTCTACGGACCTGAACTCTGTCCCGATAGGCCCGAGACAATGGGAAAAGTTATGAGGGATTGTTTGGGGGAGTATTGTGGGGGGGTGAGGGAGGTGGGGGGGCATCGGTTGCGATTGGGGAGGAGGGTTGGAGGGGGTCGAGTTGGGAAAGTTGGGTCTGCGGGAAGGTGGGAGGGAGAGGGGGGGAGGAAGGTGTTCAGGGGGGGTTAGCTACGGAGGCTCAGGGATCCTCCCGGTGTGGTTCACTCGAGGCAGAGTGCATAGGTCCGAGAGGTCGGCGAACCTCTGACACACATTGCACTCTTTACATGTCCCAACTATGGCAGATTCCACTCTGAAAATTCTCACTTTGAATGTAAAGGGGCTTAACAACTCCATCAAATGCAGGGCTATCTTATCTTATTTGGAAAACTCTGGCGCGGAGGTGTGCCTACTCCAAGAAACTCATTTGCTACCCAAAGACTGGCACAGAATGCGATCTAAGGCCTTCCCGTTTCAATACTACTCTTCAACGCTAGAGAAAAAAGCGGGGGTGGCCCTATTAGTGGCACGTCACTTCAAAGGGAAAGTAGGGGATAAGGTGGCCGAAATTAAAGGGAGATTCTTGGCTTATAACCTTCCGATAGGCGGGATGACAATGGTCATAGGCTCACTTTACGCTTCAAATTCCAAACAAGAACCATTTCTCAAAGGGGCCCTAGCAGACGCGTTACAGCCTAATACGAAATCAGTGCTGGTGGACGGGGATACAAACCTGGTAATGGACTCCAACACGGACAGGTCAGGCCATCGATTTGGGTTCGCAGGAGCAATCTCGGTTGAGGGGAGCCAGTGGCAATCGGACAGGGGATTTGTAGACTTATGGAGACAACATCACCCTACCACCCCGGGTTACACCTTTTACTCCCATGTACACCACACTTACTCCCGAATTGACCACTTTTTTGGAAACACTGACTTGGCCCCCCTAGTAAACGACATAGAGGTCCTCCCGGCAGCACTGTCTGATCACGATGAACTCCTGACACACTTGCGAGTTCCGAGAATT
This sequence comes from Lissotriton vulgaris, assembly GCF_964263255.1. NCBI lineage: Eukaryota > Metazoa > Chordata > Amphibia > Caudata > Salamandridae > Lissotriton > Lissotriton vulgaris. The sequence goes on from NW_028249782.1 coordinate 28,855, forward strand.
GCGCTGCGGAAAGGTAGATGGGGCCTCAATGAAGCTCTCCTCCAACATACAGTAGTGAAACAACAAATCCATGATCGCATTACTGAATATCTGCGGGTGAACGATACCCCAGAGGTCACTCTGACCGCGGTATGGGGAGCGCTTAAAGCGGTAGTGAGAGGCGACTTAATCGCTGTAGCCACCGCGGAAGCCAAAGAGAGGAGGGACAAGCGGCAATCCCTGCCCAGCCAGGCGCTTGAACTAGAACAGGCTCATAGTCGAACCGGGCCCCCAGGATCTGGCACCAACTCAAGGCAGTTAGGGCCCAACTCGCAAGTTTAGACTTAGATAGAGCAGAATACGCGGCCCTTCGATTACGCCACACATACTACGTAGGCGGCGATAAAACGGGGCGTTTGCTCGCAAGCAGCCTCAAAGCCAAGACTTTGCGTGCGAAAGTCTCCTCCATTCAAACCCGAGAGGGGCACATCACTCAGGAGGACGACCAGATCGCAGAGGTATTCCGGGCGTTTTATGCCTCCCTATACGCGGCGGAACCACCTACCGGGCAAACAACGGCTGAATCCTATCTCAACGAGACAGCAATCACGCCTCTCGATGAAGCCACTAGAGATTCTCTCGACGCGCCCATTAGGACAGACGAAGTTATCTCCGCGATCGCACGCCTCAAACCGTTAAAAGCCCCGGGCCCGATGGCTTTTCGGCGGGCTTTTATAAAGCTTTCTGCCCCTTACTAGCGCCAGTATTGACCAGGCTATTTAACTCCTTCCAGGGCAGGGGCTCCATCCCCCAGGACATGCTAGAGGCTGACATCGTGGTCCTTCCCAAGCCGCGCAAGGACCTGTCTCAATGTACGGCTTACAGACCCATCTCACTACTCAACCTTGACCTGAAACTATTCACTGGCGTGCTGGCGGCGCGTTTGGGCCCATGCTTGCCAGGCATCATTGAACCAGACCAGGCGGGATTCATACCAAACAGGCAATGCGCAGACAATACCAAGCGCCTGCTCCACGTCATTGACAAAGCCCACTTCAATGACTCCGATGCAGTCCTCCTGTCAGTGGATGCAGAAAAGGCATTCGACAGGGTGGACTGGGGGTACCTCGATGCAGTACTGGCACGGTTCGGGATGGGCGACCGGTTCCGCACGTGGGTTGCTAGTTGCTACGCAGCCCCGCAAGCCACGATAAATGTCAACGGGGTGTGTTCACGGCCATTAGATATCCAGAGGGGCACCAGACAGGGGTGTCCACTCTCACCTCTACTGTTTGCGCTATACATCGAACCGCTCGCGCAAAGGGTTCGAGACAACCAGGCCATTGTAGGGGTTCGGTTTGGCGGAGAACTGCAGACCATAAGTCTTTACGCGGACGACGTCCTCGCTGCTCTGGAGGACCCCTCAACATCGGTGCCAGCCTTCCTCACAGAAATGGAGGACTTCGGGAAGGTATCTGGGTTCAGGATGAACATCGAGAAATCGTTGATCTTGCCACTGGGGCGGTACGCCCGCGCGACTGCACGAGACCAGCGACGATATGGGGGCCTTTTGTCCCGGATGTCGCTGCCATACCTAGGCATCTCCCTGACACCGAGCACAACCCAAACAGTCGAACAAAACTATACGACTCTACTTGCTGACTTGCAAAGCGACCTGGCAAGGTGGCGCCGGCAACCGCTCTCTTGGTTGGGAAGAGTAGCGGCAGTCAAAATGACTATCTTGCCGAAAGTCTTATACTTGTTCTAGACCATCCCAGTGACTCCCCCACTAGGCGTGCTCAAGAAACTGCAAGATAGCATCAGACAATTTGTTTGGGCCGGCAAACGCCCGTGACTCTGCAGAGACCTGAACACACGTGCCACGTCGGAAGGCGGCCTTGGGGTCCCTGATCTACTCCGCTACTTCCAAGCGACGCAGCTCCGATATCTCTTGGAGTGGAGCAGACCCGAATCGGTAAAAAGATGGTTATTTCAGGACCGAGCTATGGGCCAGATGTCCTTATGGAAAGTTCCATTCCTGAAACGCACCGACAGGCCATCGTACCTTAAAAAATCACCCATCACGAGAACAGTGATGCAGGTGTGGGACAAAGTGGCGGTCCCGTGTGGCCTCACCACCTTTCTGTCTCCGATGACGCCCCTGTTTGATAACCCGGCCTTTCCACCGGGCATGATCCCCGGGTCATTTCCGCAATGGCGGGCGTCGTAATGCAAGGCGGCCGGTGACCTCTTTGATCCCGAGGGCTTCCTGCAAATGCATACCCTACAAGATTTTTACACACACCCCCAGATCCGTCGCTTTTAATACTTTCAGATCTGACATTGGCTTACGGCGAGGGAAGTGCTTCCCCACGTGAGCAGACATCTCACAACTTACGAGAAATGGCTGCACACGAAAATGGCAGATAAACAGGCGATCACAGGGGAGGAGCCAAGCTCGACATCGTGATGGCCGCACGGTAGCTCGGCTCCGCCGACCTCCCTGCCCAATCTCATCTATCCTGTCGCCCATCCTGCCCAAAAAAGATAACATTTTATAGATGAATGTTTGCTGATACTTACCACCCGTCCTGGTGGATCCGGCGTTCAGTGGGTCCGCAGCGGCGTCCTCCCAGGAAGTGCGGCCTCCGTGGGGTGGAGACCGGGGCCTTGCCTTCAGCGAGTGGCCGGCGAGACGGTGTCGGCGGCGGGCTCGGGTGGCGGATGGAGGCCGGCCGGAAGATGCCGTTGTGCGAAAAGGCCGAAGGCAACTGAACGCACCTGGGACTACCGTCCGGTGTTCCAGAGGTGTGGTGCGGCAAGTTGTGTGTGGGGGACGCCGTGTTGTTGGTTCCCCCCTTTGTTACCTTGCCCGGCCATTCCGAACCTCATCGCTCGGTGGCGTAGAGTGGCTCCAGCGGAGCGGTGGCGCCGGCGGGTCCCCCTCTTTTGGTGGTTCTCATTTCTGCACCGAGGGTGCTGTTTGGGTGCTTGAGGGGGATCCCGCGGGGGCCCTACTGGTGAGCCCACCCCAGGAGTTGGTTCCGAAGGGACGGCGCTGTCCTCGCAAAATGGCGGCTGATGTCATGTGCTGTGGAACGCCCGGGGATGTCGATGCTGTACCACTGTACTGTGCTGGGGCCTGCACTGGGGAGCGCGAACCCACGATTGGCGACGTCATGCGAGCTCTGAAGATTTGGCAGGTGACCTTGGCCCGGGATTCTTGTGTACAAGACAGTGTGGTGACCGCCATTGCTCCTGGGCCGTCTCTCAGAGATGCGTATGGGCCCGAGGTGGTCGCTGTTTGTTCCCCGCTTTCTGGTGGGGGTAGCGATACTCCGGTTCGCATGCGGGAAGATTTGCTGGTGACCATTGACACTGGTATACATAACTGCCGTCAACAGCTTTTGCATTACCATCGGCGGAGGAGATCCCATGGGTTGCTTCCATTTGCCGTTCAGCGGCTGCTCCACGGCCTTTTCTCACCGCTTTGTTTTATGCCCGCTACTTCGACATACATCGTGGCGATAGCTAAGAAAGGACTGGGTTAGCCCGGTTCTTAATCCGGAGGACTGCTGTTCGGTGCATGGAGTTATGGACTGCCCCAAATTGTGATAACTTGTCGAATCCTTAATAAGCATTGCTACCTGAAAACTTGCCAGTTTCGTTTTGGGCCGCACTAATTGTTTGTATGGGCGGGGGGTGGAGGGCTGTGCGCCCTGTTACATGGTCTCCTCTCCCTTGGCTTTCCCTTTTTCCCTTTTTTCTTTCCCTTTCCCTATATTATCTCACTCTATATTTCGGGTTCATGTTTAGGGCGACAGGCACGCTGCCGGGGGGGTAGGCCATAGCCTTCTGCAGGGGTGCAGGGTGGGGCAGGTGGATTGGGGTCTATTAGGTAGTTCTTTGTTTCTATGGCTCTTTTGTGTCCTTTTCTTGGGTCTCCATGACTGTGCGTGATTCCCGCGGGGTGAGTTACTGGGGGGGAGGATTGGGTATTCCTATATAATATGCTACTTTATGTTCTGCTTATCCTGACTTAGCCGCCCCGCCCCTAAGGATGTTTGCTATCTGGACTGTTGATCGCCATTATCGCCGTAGGGTGGGTACAGTAACGTGGAGTTCCCCTTTTCCTTTTTTTTTTTGTTTTATTTGTTTTCTTTTACTCTCCGGGTTGGGCTGTTATGTTATGTTATGTTATAACCAATTTATAAAGCGCACTTTGACCAAGGTTTCATGGCGCTGTTTTGAGCAGTTGTGAGTTAACTGTTCTGGCATGACTTCAGAAGGGACGGTTACTCATGTGCCTGTATGAACAGCCATGTCTTAAGCTGCTTTCTGAACCGAAGTAGATCAGGGCTGTATAATGATTGCAACTTTATCCATCTCTCTGATGGTTTGACTGTTATGAGAGTGATGTTTTGCTTGTCTTTGGGCACATGAGGTTGCGGGTGGACACTACCGAAGAAGAATTGCAAGGGCATCTATGACTTGCATGCTTTGGACTTTTCTGATGATAGATCTATGGATTCCCTATTATAATGTTGTTGGTTTTGTTCCCCGCCATGTGCACCAAGACGCTTATTGTATATCCGATCCTTTATTCTCTTAATATAATAATTAACCTTCTCTGATCCTATGCCGAGTGGTTCCACTTAGTTAGCATCACGGACTCGCAGCATTGTGTTGTATCGTGTAACCACTCCATATTCATATTGATAAAGATGCTTTCCAGTTTGTTCCGTGGCCGGCCTCCGGGTTGTAGGCCCGTATTTGTTTGCAACCATCTACACGAATAAAGGTTTTCAAAAAATAAAAAAAAAAAAAAAACAGGCGATCACAGACATATATAAGATGCTCAGCCCACCTTCTCCCGCTGCGCGGTCAGCGGGTCAAAACCGATGGGAACGAGAATTGGAACGCTCCTTCACGGACAAAGAATGGCAAGACATATACTTCAGAGCCCATCACACTGCCCGGAACGTAGCCAGCAAGGAATCTGCGGTGAAAATAGCATACTACTGGCACCTTACACCAGCACGGCTGCACCAGGGCAACCCACGCAGGGACCCGACATGTTGGAGGGGATGTGGCCATACAGGGACACTTACTCATATACTGTGGGAGTGTGCGGAAGTGGGGGAGTACTGGGAGAAGGTGTTAAGTGATATCGATAAGCACTTTCAGACGGAGATCCCCCGATTCCCAGCATATACACTTCTCGGTCTTCCCAACGCCATCACGTTCCCTCTCAAATCGCTCAGGGGGAGGCAGATGGGGTTGGCCATGGGGGCTGCCACTCAACATATCCTGTCATTATGGGGCACACAAAGGAAACCCACACACACGGGGTGGCTCCACAGGCTTTGGTACATCATGGGTATGGAAAGGATACAAGCCTCCCTCACTCAGACACGAGACATATTCCTGGTCTCTCTCCTGTCAGACGAATTTGCTGAAATCACATGCCCAAAATACTTCAGGGTGCTCCGTCTACCAGACGACTCTAGGAAGGACACAAAGACCTCAACCTGAACCTCATACTTTATGCATGCCTCAGAACGCTTAGCAGACGCCTGTCTACCACACCGGGGTGGTGGGACACATGAGGGAAAGGGGGAGGAGGGTGGAGGGAACAGGGATTGTTGGTTGTTGATGGGATTGTTTCAGGACATCGCAAGTCAAATCTGGGCCCTCACTCGCCTTCATGGACACATTCTATTAAGAGCGGTGAGACTTGCCCTCCGGCGGGAGGGTGGGGTAGACAACTGAAAGATGGGAGCCCCCTTGAACTATTATTATGTCCTCTTGTCATATGTTTGCTATTCAAAATTCAATAAAAATGATTTAAACAAAAAACTATTTCGCAAAAACAGCATGGAACAGTATCTTACACGCGTCTAGCTGCCATCCAGTAAATCTTATTAACAGCATTCCCTACGGAGAGTTGTTATGAGCTAGACAAAACTGCAGCACAGAAGCATCCTTTACAAATGAAATGAACACCATGAGAAAAAGATTTGAGGAGAGAGGTTATCCTCATAAAGTTATTGAAACAGCATGTAATAAGGTCAAACTTATTAAAAGGATAGATCTATTTGCGGAAAAGGAAGAAATTACAAAAGACCCTGAGCCCTTACGGTTCATCACCACGTTCAGTAATCAAGCACAAAAGGTCGGGAAATGTCTTAACAAATTTTGGAGTGTTTTAAAAATCGATGAGACATTCGAGAAAGACATTGAAGACTATCCTACTGTTACCTTCAGAAGGTGTCCTGCGTTGAAGGATGTTCTGTGTAGCAGCACTCTGGTGAACGAAAAAAAATCTAAAAGTAACGTTCAGGGCTTTTATTGATGTGCTTCATGTAAAGCCTGTAGACACAGTACTAACCGCAAACAGATAATACTGTCTAAATCAAGTAAACCTTTTCTCATCACGAAACACTTAAGCTGTAAATCTGATTTCGTTGTCTATGCAATAATCTGCCCATGTGAACTCATATATATTGGGAGTACCATCAACCAGGTAAATCTACGCATTTTAGAACACATGCGAGCAATAACCAATGAAGATAAACAGTACCCTGTCGCAAGACATTTTAAGGAATGTCACAATAAAGATGCTAGCCTCCTTAAATTCTGTGCCCTGGAAAGAATCCCAAAAACAACAAGTGATGGACTGAATGTGGATCAATGTCACACACTCCCCCAGTCAAAAGATCTGGGCCCAAAACCATCGTTTTTTTGCACTCCACACCACCCTGGGTTAGACAATGGCGATATGCAAATCAGCTCTGACCCTGTTGCCCCATGGGAACAGTCCAGTCCGAACTACAAAAGCCATGTCCTTCCCAGAACGGAATCAAGCATCCGAGGACCGGACCGGTTTCGAGGTAACACCTCTCATCAGCCCGGCTAGCTTGAATCCAAGTGGTGTGGAGTGCCTGGGACCCACGTCTGGGCATCCCCAGCGCACTTAGGGCGGCAATTGCAAAAACAACAAGTGATGGACTGAATGTGGATCAATGTCACACACTCCCCCAGTCAAAAGATCTGGGCCCAAATCCATCGTTTTTTTGCACTCCACACCACCCTGGGTTAGACAATGGCGATATGCAAATCAGCTCTGACCCTGTTGCCCCATGGGAACAGTCCAGTCCGAACTACAAAAGCCATGTCCTTCCCAGAACGGAATCAAGCATCCGAGGACCGGACCGGTTTCGAGGTAACAACTCTCATCAGCCCGGCTAGCTTGACTCCCAGGGTGGTGTGGAGTGCAAAAAAACGATGGATTTGGGCCCAGATCTTTTGACTGGGGGAGTGTGTGACATTGATCCACATTCAGTCCATCACTTGTTGTTTTTGCAATTGCCGCCCTAAGTGCGCTGGGGATGCCCAGACGTGGGTCCCAGGCACTCCACACCACTTGGAGTCAAGCTAGCCGGGCTGATGAGAGGTGTTACCTCGAAACCGGTCCGGTCCTCGGATGCTTGATTCCGTTCTGGGAAGGACATGGCTTTTGTAGTTCGGACTGGACTGTTCCCATGGGGCAACAGGGTCAGAGCTGATTTGCATATCGCCATTGTCTAACCCAGGGTGGTGTGGAGTGCAAAAAAACGATGGATTTGGGCCCAGATCTTTTGACTGGGGGAGTGTGTGACATTGATCCACATTCAGTCCATCACTTGTTGTTTTTGCAATTGCCGCCCTAAGTGCGCTGGGGATGCCCAGACGTGGGTCCCAGGCACTCCACACCCCTTGGAGTCAAGCTAGCCGGGCTGATGAGAGGTGTTACCTCGAAACCGGTCCGGTCCTCGGATGCTTGATTCCGTTCTGGGAAGGACATGGCTTTTGTAGTTCGGACTGGACTGTTCCCTTGGGGCAACAGGGTCAGAGCTGATTTGCATATCGCCATTGTCTAACCCAGGGTGGTGTGGAGTGCAAAAAATACGATGGATTTGGGCCCAGATCTTTTGACTGGGGGAGTGTGTGACATTGATCCACATTCAGTCCATCACTTGTTGTTTTTGCAATTGCCGCCCTAAGTGCGCTGGGGATGCCCAGACGTGGGTCCCAGGCACTCCACACCACTTGGAGTCAAGCTAGCCGGGCTGATGAGAGGTGTTACCTCGAAACCGGTCCGGTCCTCGGATGCTTGATTCCGTTCTGGGAAGGACATGGCTTTTGTAGTTCGGACTGGACTGTTCCCATGGGGCAACATGGTCAGAGCTGATTTGCATATCGCCATTGTCTAACCCAGGGTGGTGTGGAGTGCAAAAAAACGATGGATTTGGGCCCAGATCTTTTGACTGGGGGAGTTTGTGACATTGATCCACATTCAGTCCATCACTTGTTGTTTTTGCAATTGCCGCCCTAAGTGCGCTGGGGATGCCCAGACGTGGGTCCCAGGCACTCCACACCACTTGGAGTCAAGCTAGCCGGGCTGATGAGAGGTGTTACCTCGAAACCGGTCCGGTCCTCGGATGCTTGATTCCATTCTGGGAAGGACATGGCTTTTGTAGTTCGGACTGGACTGTTCCCCTGGGGCAACAGGGTCAGAGCTGATTTGCATATCGCCATTGTCTAACCCAGGGTGGTGTGGAGTGCAAAAAAACGATGGATTTGGGCCCAGATCTTTTGACTGGGGGAGTGTGTGACATTGATCCACATTCAGTCCATCACTTGTTGTTTTTGCAATTGCCGCCCTAAGTGCGCTGGGGATGCCCAGACGTGGGTCCCAGGCACTCCACACCACTTGGAGTCAAGCTAGCTGGGCTGATGAGAGGTGTTACCTCGAAACCGGTCCGGTCCTCGGATGCTTGATTCCGTTCTGGGAAGGACATGGCTTTTGTAGTTCGGACTGGACTGTTCCCATGGGGCAACAGGGTCAGAGCTGATTTGCATATCGCCATTGTCTAACCCAGGGTGGTGTGGAGTGCAAAAAAACGATGGATTTGGGCCCAGATCTTTTGACTGGGGGAGTGTGTGACATTGATCCACATTCAGTCCATCACTTGTTGTTTTTGCAATTGCCGCCCTAAGTGCGCTGGGGATGCCCAGACGTGGGTCCCAGGCACTCCACACCACTTGGAGTCAAGCTAGCCGGGCTGATGAGAGGTGTTACCTCGAAACCGGTCCGGTCCTCGGATGCTTGATTCCGTTCTGGGAAGGACATGGCTTTTGTAGTTCGGACTGGACTGTTCCCATGGGGCAACAGGGTCAGAGCTGATTTGCATATCGCCATTGTCTAACCCAGGGTGGTGTGGAGTGCAAAAAAACGATGGATTTGGGCCCAGATCTTTTGACTGGGGGAGTGTGTGACATTGATCCACATTCAGTCCATCACTTGTTGTTTTTGCAATTGCCGCCCTAAGTGCGCTGGGGATGCCCAGACGTGGGTCCCAGGCATTCCACACCACTTGGAGTCAAGCTAGCCGGGCTGATGAGAGGTGTTACCTCGAAACCGGTCCGGTCCTCGGATGCTTGATTCCGTTCTGGGAAGGACATGGCTTTTGTAGTTCGGACTGGACTGTTCCCATGGGGCAACAGGGTCAGAGCTGATTTGCATATCGCCATTGTCTAACCCAGGGTGGTGTGGAGTGCAAAAAAACGATGGATTTGGGCCCAGATCTTTTGACTGGGGGAGTGTGTGACATTGATCCACATTCAGTCCATCACTTGTTGTTTTTGCAATTGCCGCCCTAAGTGCGCTGGGGATGCCCAGACGTGGGTCCCAGGCATTCCACACCACTTGGAGTCAAGCTAGCCGGGCTGATGAGAGGTGTTACCTCGAAACCGGTCCGGTCCTCGGATGCTTGATTCCGTTCTGGGAAGGACATGGCTTTTGTAGTTCGGACTGGACTGTTCCCATGGGGCAACAGGGTCAGAGCTGATTTGCATATCGCCATTGTCTAACCCAGGGTGGTGTGGAGTGCAAAAAAACGATGGATTTGGGCCCAGATCTTTTGACTGGGGGAGTGTGTGACATTGATCCACATTCAGTCCATCACTTGTTGTTTCTGGAAAGAATCCCAGCCTCAAAACGAGGGGGGAATAGAATTCAAGAACTACGTAGGCTGGAATCACATTTTATTATCAAATACGAAACGGTACAGCCAGGGGGTATGAACAAGGATGAGGAGTTAGCAGTTCATCTCGGCTGAGATGTTTAATAATTACCTGACCGCTGAGAAATGTAATTGATGTAAATACTATGACGAATGATCGTATTGCCTCTCGAGGAGTATATGTTTATGACACAGTTTTTATTATTTTTATATTGATATACATATTTGGTTTAGTTTTTATAGGAGACAAGCTTTTTTGCTATATGTTGAAAACTGTGCAGATAGAGACCACCTGCAAGGGTGATATATGGATTTGGAAGGCAGATTGGCGGAAAGGGATTTGCCCACTTGGGCAGAATTGTGTAATGTATTTCATGCTGATTTGCCCACTTGGGATGAGATTTTTTTTCGTGAATTCTGAAATCTGTGTAATTGGCTTTATTTTTTTGACCTATTACAACATTAAAAAAAGGAAGTATAATTTTAATTTTCCTTTTAAACTGTTAACATGCTCTAAGTTGAAGCGCATTAACGATTACATTGAATGTTATTGCTTCCTCACTTTCTTAAACCCGTTTCAAAATGTTGGTCGTGCTGTCTAATGAAAGTATGCAAACAAAACAGGTGATGGACAGAATGTGGATCAATGTCACACATTCACCCCAGTCCAAAGATCTGGGCCCTTATCCATCGTTTTTTTGCACTCCACACCACCCTGGGTTAGACAATGGCGATATGCAAATCAGCTCTGACCCTGTGCCCCATGGGAACAGTCCAGTCCGAACTACAAAAGCCATGTCCTTCCCAGAACGGAATCAAGCATCCGAGGACCGGACCGGTTTCGAGGTAACACCTCTCATCAGCCCGGCTAGCTTGACTCCAGTGGTGTGGAGTGCCTGGGACCCACGTCTGAGCATCCCCAGCGCACTTATGGCGGAATTTGCAAACAAAACAGGTGATGGACAGAATGTGGATCAATGTCACACATTCACCCCAGTCCAAAGATCTGGGCCCTTATCCATCGTTTTTTTGCACTCCACACCACCCTGGTATATATATATATATATATATTCACAGAAAAAACCATAGGTTATAGACCATATATAGTTAGGAATTTGCATTTACAAAACCTTGAAAATTCACTGAAAAAACCATAGGTTATAGACCATATATAGTTAGGGATTTGCATTTACAAAACCTTATTTTACTCGCATAAAACCATTGAAATTCCATATATAGTTAGTTGCGCTAACTATATATCGCGCACCCGCAATCCACTGCTGATGATGTCACATATTACATCATTCATGACATGGTCAGTGACATCACTGATGACATCACTGATGACAACATCCAGTGACTGTATGTTTCTGTAAAGTGTAAATATGTCTTACATATTGAAGAATGAGTGGATGTATAAGTGTCTGGATGAAGGATTTAGTAGGAGCATGACTGACTGTATGAGTGAGTGATTAAATATGTCTCACTGAGTGCATGGGTTAGTGACTAAACTGTCTTAATTTGTGCATTATTATGTCTGTTGTTCTGTAAACTGCTGCATGTGTTGATAACTAGCTATATCAGTAACTATATGGGTTATTGATTGGTAGCCCAGGTATTTGTATGGGAGACTGAGTGTGTGTGTGGGTGGCTGGAAGGTGTATGACTCTGTGCATAGATGTGTGAGCAGTTGATTCACTAGATGTATGGTTTCAAAAGTGCACGTGGAAACAGCTGTATGGGCGGTTGACTGTGTGCATGAGTGTATTGGTGAGTGAATGGATATCTCAGTGCTACATGTCAAAGTAAGTACATATGTAAAACACAGTACAAGTGAGAGTTGACATATATAAATAACTGTGCATAACAGCTAGTGATTGTGTGAGTGGCTGTATGGATCATTGTGAACTTGTATCAGGGATTGTATAAGAGAGTAAATATGTGTTAGTATATGTTTGAATAAGTAAAGTTTGTATAACTGTATAGTTGAGGAAATGGAGGTGCGATTGATTCTTTGCATGACTGACTAGGTGTGTGAGTAACTCCATGGATGAGTGACAGTCTGTGAGTGTCTGTTTACACTGAGTGTATCTAAGGTTATATTAGAGTCTGAAGAGATTCATCGTATTATCACACGAAGGATGTCATCAGTGATGTGATCAGTAATGTCAAATGAGATGTCATCAGTGATGTCATCAGTGATGTCATTTGAGATGTCATCAGTGATGTCATCAGTGATGTCACTGACCATGTCATGAATGATGTAATATGTGACATCATCAGCAGTGGATTGCGGGTGCGCGATATATAGTTAGCGCAACTAACTATATATGGAATTTCAATGGTTTTATGCGAGTAAAATAAGGTTTTGTAAATGCAAATCCCTAACTATATATGGTCTATAACCTATGGTTTTTTCAGTGAATTTTCAAGGTTTTGTAAATGCAAATTCCTAACTATATATGGTCTATAACCTATGGTTTTTTCTGTGAATTTCATTGGTTTTTTAAAAGCTAACATCGGTAACTGTAAAATGTATTCTTCTTTAAATCTTAAAATATATTTTAGATGTTTATTAATAATTTTTTTTTTAATATTTTTTTTCTTCGCTTCCAGTTCGCGAACCGGGAAGCTTTCCGTTAGCTCATCTTGATGCCGCGACCTAGTCCGCGAACCGGTCAACGTTACGTTAGCGGAACTGTGACGCGTCGCGGAAGCGCGACGTATCACGTTGTCGCGTAATGCGTCTAATGACGCGCCGCGTTAGCGCTCCCGGAAGTGCTCCGGACCGCGAACCGGAAGCGATCCGGGACGCGGCGCGCACCGCGTAACGTAAGCGGAACAGGTCATGTGACTTGTTTATCAAAGTTTTCATTGGTTCATTTCACTTTTGGTTTCCAAATGATGTATGACTAGGTCATGTGACCTAAAAATAACACTTTTCATTGGTTCAGAACTTTTGCTTTTCCCAAATCATGTAAACCCCTCCTTCTTTCCTCACTCTGACTTTCATCTTGGTGAGAGAAAGACCATTTTCCTGGAGTTCAGCAATGGCTTCTATACTTGCTGCAGCTGGTGCACCCCCACCACCACCTCCACCTCCTCATAAGAAGAGAGGACCACCAAGTCCATTTATCTCCAACAGAGATGAGGAAGAGGAGGAAGAAGAAGAAGAGGATAGAGATCAACCACAATTTATCCCAGAGTTGCCCCGTGTTTCTAAGAGGAAAACAAGTTTCATCTGGCAGTTTTTTTCCATCCCTCCAGGGCAGAAGAAAGTGAATGCTAAATATGCCACCTGCCTCATCTGTAAATACAGATTGTCTAGAGGCACAGAGAAAAAATATAGTATGGGGAACTATACAATGCATCGCCATATGGCCAGGTGGCATCCCTTAAACTACAGCCGAGCTGAGTTAAGGGACCTACAAGACAATCCCCCGACAACTCCTGTGGCCAGATCTACGTCAACAATGTCTTTGACAGGAAGAGAGGCACAGGAAACTGTGCCAAACATTCAACCAAACTTTAAACATATGAAGTTCACCTGTATATATTGCGGTGCAATGCTCTCGTATGGGAACATGAGTGTGAACCTGATCAATATGGTGTTCGAAAACCATAAGTGCCCTAATGCACCCAAGCAGTAATTTTTTTTTTGCTCCTGTTGAGCCCTTTTCAATTCCTGTTTTTTTGTTGTTTCCCCTCCATAAAAAACACAAAAAAAAACATAAAACTGTTCTAAAAATACAAAAAAATCAAAAAATGTTCAGAAAAAAAAAAAAAAAAAAAAACAACAAAAACAAAAAAAAAACAGTTCTTTTCAGAACTACCTCCCCTTTCAAATAAAATTGCTAGAATGTTTATCACTCTGGCAAGCTCTATTTCTTTTGGTTCGCTTCAAGTTCGCTGACCGGTTCGCGAACTTGAAGCGAACCAAAAAAATATTTTTTTAAAAAAAAGAAGAGTTAGTATAAGGGAAATAAACAGAGAATAATGTAAAAAGAAAGACAGCTATAGAGAGTAAATCAGAGATAGTGTCAGTGACATCATCAGCAGTGCATTGCGGGTAAAAAGAGTAGAAAACATTTACCTTATAATTCTTGTTACCTTTTTAAAATATTTTTTCATACTTTCAATCTGTAAAAGAGAGAACAAACATTTCCAAAAATATTAAAACATGTATTTAAAAATTAGAAAAGACAAGGCAAAAGGTTCAAGGACAAACAGTTTTTCAACAACTTTGACATTTACAGAAGTCTCTGCTTCTCTACGTCCCCTACACAATCCTAAAGATATATATTTTAAAGAAACTGTATCTTGATGTTGATGAACTGAGGCCTATTTTGGAACATGGTGCTTTTTTTGCACTGCTAATGTCTCACAATAGTGATGCAATAGCAGCGCAAAAAAGATGTAAAGCCATCATAAAATTGTGTCTAACATTTTAAATGATTGTTTCAGGATGCAAATAAGATGTGTGCTTTCAAGAGCTTTCTTTGAGGTGAGGCCTATTCATTTTTTTTTTAAAAAAAACAGTACCCAGGAGTACAGCACTGTAAGCATTAAAATTGACACTTACAGAAGACTCAGTTTCTCCATATCTACCTCACATTTCTAAATGTATATCATAAGTACAAAAAGCAGAACATTAATTATACATATTAAATGGTTTATTTTTGCTGTTCTCAGAATGTATCAAATTTCACTTAAATCAGTGACTTGAAGGTATTCATCATGTAACAGCGGGGAAAAAAAACACAATCAAAATGATTGTGTTTAAAAAACCCATTCAACATAAGAAATCTGAATTCAAAACTCCTTAAAATTAACTTACTTTCAATGACGTCGAAGGATGTCCTATGAACAGCGTCCACTGTGTTGTGCTATAAATATTGTCAGCCCGCCACTTTCTGAAAGAAAACCTCCAACGATTCGAAAAATATGTTACATACAAGAAAAGACTTCTCACATTCTACCACATGTTTCCACTTGGCCAAATCATGTTGCAGCTATTCACAAGTCTTGTAATTCTTCCAATCAAATCCCGTCATTTTCTATTTTCGCAACTTTCTAAAAGAAAACATTTAAGATAATTTTCACAATCCTGGACTACTAATATCTTACCCTTCTTTGTCACTCATGTTCTCCTTTTCCTATGACACTGATACTGCTTACTATGAAGCAGACTTACTTGCATCAGGTTTATATAGTCGGATTTTACAAAATAACATTATAATTAAAAGTTTTGGACCAATAATCTAGACAGCATTGCAGACTTACATTCCCTCAACTTGATGAACCTTTTCCAATTCTTCACAGGAAATCCCAAGATTCTTTCTTTAAAATTTTGGTTTTAAAAACACCAGGTAAGAATTTTTAAGATCAAACGGCAATTTTTTTTTGAAAGTTACAACGGAATCATTGCAGAATGACCAGCCGTTTCGAGACTTTAAATAAGCTGTATAATGTCCTGAAGTTGTTGAAGGACCATCGTGATAGATAATTGCTACAGTTACAAAAGTCCTTCCTGATATTGAAAGCTGAGAAGCCACAAATTTTTTTATTAAAGTTGACAATTTTGATCCATCAGGCCTACATCGTTGCATCATTAAAATGACATACTGTCCATATCTACGTATAAGTAATGTTGACATCATTTCAGATTTACATTGGCTACACTCCATGTTGTGATCCGCTGCATTTACTAGCTTATTAAAGGAGACTGATTTACTGTCTGGCAAAGTTAAATATATAAATCTTTCTGAGTCTACACTAGTAGTACTTGATACCCTACAATTCTCGCAGTCATGCTGCCATTGATAAGAAAGCCCAAACAGTTGATCTACATCTACACCCTCATCTTGCAATATATCAAGCATATACATTAAAAACTCCTGACAATCTTGCTGATTATTTTCAGAGAAGTCTGTTTGACCTGAACATTCATCTAACAGATAACGAACTTCAGACACACTTTCTACTTTTGTTCGATCAGTGCTACATTTCTCGAAAACAGAATTCAACAAAGAGCATAAAATTTGTTCTGAATTCAACAGAATCTGTTCTTTTAAACTCTCTAGTGAAAAGAGAACATTAACCACTACATTTGCATAGCAGTTGACACCAGAACTGTTTTCAAATTGAAAACCGACAACATCTTCAACAGAATCCACTTTCTTTCTGCTAACAATTTTCGGTTCATTGACTTTTAGTCTTTTTGCAACAACCTCCCTACTATTACTGCTATTTCTACGTTTCCGGCCTACCACACGTTTCTCAAACAAAGGATATTGAGGCAAATGTGGCGCATACTCTCTTCTTAACCTATTGTATTCCTTAACACAATCTAGATCCGCACAAATATTTGTGACATCACAGTCAATTAAGTACAATCCCGATAAAGTTCTAACTCGTGACAATGCCACATATGCCATACCCTCCTTGAACACAGAACTGCCAATATTCACCAATGCACAGTCTACACTTAAACCTTGCGATTTATGGATTGTCACCGCATATGCCAAGCAAACAGGAAACTGTTTACGGCGAACATATAAGTCTTTAACAAGCAAAAACCTAGCAGAACAACGACCAATTTGCTGTACTTCCTCAATGCCATCAAATTTAATTCTTAAAAATTCTATTCCATCTCTATTTCTGTATTTCTCAAAATCAACAACATTACCCATTGATCCATTTACCAGACCTCTTTCTACATGTAAATTCCTTCTCAAAATGATTCGGCAATTTAAACACACATTCAAAGTCTTTTCAAAACCCGCTGTTTTAGATATAGTCTTCTCTAATGAATCCAATTTTGATTTCAAATTGTCTGACAAAATAATTGTTGATCCCATATGCTCTAATTTGTCGATAGCTTCAAGTTTCACAATCTCTTGCTTTTCTAAATTCAACATTTTGTTGTTGAAGATGGCACATTCTGCAAGAGTTGGCATGAGACATATCCCGGATTTCTTCTCAGTAATTTTCTGAAAAATATTCTCAGGCACAATCTCTTGTTTGGGATATAAATTTGACAGTAATCGTGCATTTAAAGCTTCTTTCCCATGCTCAGTCACTTTTCCAATTCTAATATCTTGTAGAATATTCTTGTAATCTTCATCCTTTGCCTGACGCATATTTTGATGCAGTTCTGCATAATTGAAGTTTAACCATATATTGACGTTGCCAATGCTCCCTAGGCACTTCCTGGTATCTTCATGCGTGAGTATTTTGAACACAGGTTGACCTTTTACTGGTGTCAGCTGCAGAAGATCTCCGAAAACAATGATGTGTTTCCCACCAAATAACACATCATATTCAGTTTTAAGTACTTCTTGCATTCTCAAATGCACAAAGGCAAGCATGACATTGGAAACCATGCTTACTTCGTCAATGATAAGTAGTTTCATTTTCCTCAAGACTCTTGAAACTTCACAGCAAGCATCTCCAGATAACTTGTTGTATTGTAATTTGTTGTCATGCTCCACCGGCAGCATCAGTAGACGATGCAAAGTAATACCTTTAATGTTATGTGCTGCCAGTCCAGTAGGAGCGGTGACAACACAAGACAGCGATGACTCACTCCTTTCCTGCAAATAACAAGAGATTGCTTTAATGAGGAAACTTTTTCCAGTTCCCGCTTCTCCACTCACGTACAGTCGGACAGGCTTCAACGATGTACATGAGCACTTGTTCTTCTCATGACTTAATCCGTGCTCAATTTCCTTGGTAACTTCATCATATATTTTCCTCTGCTCAACGTTGAGTTGTTTTTCCAAGTCTTCTAAGTTAACTGAATCCTCCTGAGCATGTGCCATGGCTCTTTCTACTTCATTCATAGCAGTGGCAGCTTCATTTTCGATAATAGGTCCTCCAAGTGGATCTTGACTCAATGAAACAGAACTCTGACTGTCCTGAGAACTGTCTCTGGCAATCTCGGCTGCAATCGTTGCTTCCTGCTCAATTTCCAAAGTTAGCATTTCTTGATATTTAGAAAAAGCAGGACATTCTATGGACTCCTTGGCTGCATTGAAAGAGTCTTCGTAACAGAGGAAATCTCCAAGCAGTTCCTCTTCTGCACGCCAAGGCTTAAAAAGTTGCAAAAGTGCTAAATAAAAAAACTCCTTTTTTTCTGGAGATTCACCACTCAATTTTCGATGGTTTACTAATTGGCATTTTCTTTGCTTGACCAGGCATCCCTCACTTCCAATTACAGCATACACTCCTTTCTCAATATCTTCTTTGATGTTCCTCTTGAATATATAATTTTGGAGAACCTCATATAGACAAACATTCTCAAGGTGACTGATTCGATTTGGATAATATGTATCCAACATGTTGGTCTTCAAAATGTCGGTACTGTTTGGTTCCTTTTCTGCCAAATACTCAATTTCCCGGACAGGTTTTAGAACTCGATTTCGCGTTGCAGCAAGACCAAGACTCGCCCAAACGAGACTCCTGGATTTGGCATAGAGACTTGCTGAAGACAATCGATCAGAACATTCGTAAGCTCCGATTTCTCGATGCGACAACATCTTCAGACTGAAACTGTACAACTTCTTGCTGAGGCTCTTTTCATGGGAAATGTCCTCCCACATATCCTTCAGTTCGGTCTTTTCTTTTTTGGTGATGTAAGATGTCACATACCGAGCCACAGCCATACAGTTGTCAGCCACAAACTGTATATCCATGTTAGCATTCCACATGGACAAAATCACTGGGTTGTAGTCATTGATGTACTTGGACTCTTCGTTCCTTTTCAAATTGTATGTATTCTTGGGTGATTTCCTCGTCACATTATGTCGCAGCGAAGACATCAAACTGTTCACTCTTCCTTTAGAAATCACCGGTCGTGGAAAGTTGAAACGACATTTGGTGTAGAACTTCTCCTTGTTTCTGAATTTACGACGACAGTACTTTCCACAACGATGGCTTTGGAAACGTAGAACTTGTTCTCTTAGACTTTTGTTCTCCGTTGCGTTTGGAACAGCACACGTAGAATATTGTTCGATGAAATTCATCACTAAGTCATCCGGATCTGTTCCAAATTTAGGTGCATCCTTGATCCACAACAACATATGTATATGAGGGGCACCTCTTGCTTGGTACTCCTTTCTCCAGAAGAAATCCAACACCTCTCCAAGAGGTGGATTCTTTTTATTTGTGATGAAAGACATCATAGCTTCAAATCTATGATTGAAGTACCTGCATACATTCACTGGATCCAAAGAACACAGTTCTCCAGGTGTCTTGAATTCAATGTTTTCAATATTTCCATTTGCCTCTCGTAGAAATTCAAGTAAGTCTTCCCAGCCATACTCGGCACAGCTCAGAGTGAGGAACCATGTTGGAGTTCCTAAGTTCCTCAGCATACATTTTAAATCACCATGACGACGGTACCAGTACTCATTAGTACCACGCTGACACGCCATGAGATTAATTAAGTGAGAATCCAAAATACTGTCTTGGACATTGACTTTATGCATAAAGTCACTTGCCGAGATGTTTCGCATCTGTATACCACTTTTTAAGATGTGGTTCACTGCATATGACAGTCCAGACAGATCGCTTTCAAACAGGAGATGAAACAAATAGGGAATGCATTGCCGAAACCTAGGATCTTCTGCATACAATCGTAAAGTCCGGTATTCAGACGCAGGAATTTGATGAGGTCGCTCATCATATCTTCCTCCTTGACCTGTGGGAAATAGCTGTGGGAAACACCGAGCTTCCAAACTTTCCTCCCAAACACTAATGGGACTCCCTTTGGCTTGTTTCATTTGAAACAACTCAATAGCATTCCCCATGACTTCCTTGGAATGCAAAGGATGAACACTATAATGTTCATATATTTCTTCACTTTTAGAGGCCTCTACTTTCTCAATTTGGCCAGCACACAAATCGCTATCCTCTTCATCACTTACTTCCTCTTCTGCAACATATACATTCTTATAGTACTTATTATTTTTCTTCAAATACACTGTTGCCTTTTTGACTTTCCTAACATCCACTAAATCTTGCCATATTTTCTTATTCTTTGTCGGAACCCCATTAACCAAGATAACCAGAGGTTCCTCTTCCACTTTTTCTATTCCAATTGTGTTAATGTTTTTGTTCAAATCTAGAGGCAAATAAACAACTCTTCCCTTTAATCCTCTCTGTAAATCTGCTGGAGGCAACTTCCCTGTCTTTGGCTCCATTCTTACAATAGCCTGAAAGGGATGGATACTTTGAATCAAAATAGATTCATAAGTATTTAAATCCTTCAATTCAGAAGGAATCTCAACCAATTCCAGATTATTATGAACTGCCCTAGCAGGCATCTGGTTTTGGTTTAATTTATTACAACAATAAGTACACACACGTTGATCCGATCCCAAATCAAAATAATTTTCTACCATCAAGTATGTGGCAAAATTCTTCCATTCACTATTATTTTCCCTTTCACTTTTTGCATATAAATCCACTACCTTAGTCTGATTCTTATAATAAGTGCGTCGACAACATACACAAGTGAAATTAGGCCTCTCACTTGATTTCATCTGAAACGTGGCAATTTCCTTCTGAAAATTATCTGTACTGGAAACCTGTACATTATCTTCCACATTACCCTCTACTTCAGGGTCAATTTGAACATTCTCATCTTTACTACCAAAGTAACAAAACTCAATTTCTTCACAAATATTCTTCACATCTATTTCAGAACCATGCAAAAGAGCAGCACATAATTGTTTAAGCATAATTGCTGGACTCTTAGCATAATACAACATTCTCACTAATTTTCTCACTTTATTATGATGCACTGCTAGCATCCTGAAATGATGAAAAACACTCTGGCATACTCTCCTGGAAAGACAAGCCAGTGAATGACCACGCAAACCTGTCATTTGTCTCACTCTGCAAGGATCTAAATCTTGCAACAACTTCATTTTCTGCTTTAAACTTTTCTTATTAAATGTCCGTATAAAATCACAAAGCAAATTGATGGAAACCTGTCGCACACTGCAAATAGAACTACACTTCCAAATGTACACAGGACCCTTAGGACGTCTTCCTAAAACCTCATCACTTAGCGCCTCTTCTGTCTCTGTTGTCACAAGTTGTTCTTTTTCAACTGGACAACCATCCTTCACTTCATAAGCTCGACCACTGGTGTCAACTGCAAACACCAAATCATTATCCTGAAAATAACTCTCCTCATTAAAAAATGCCTCACAACTTGAACTATGCATCCATTCTCCGGAAAAAACTTCACAAAAGTTAGTACGATTTACTACTCTCTTCCATCTACTTTTTGTTTTGAAATCAGAAATTACCTTGCTTAGTTTCCTAATTCTATTGATTACCAAAATAAACAACTTTCGCTTAATTTCAAAAGCATGATCAATAATTTTCTCTACATTTTTCTTCTTCTTATAAAATGCCGCTTTCTGTTGGCCTTTCTTTTTAATATTTTTCAATAAATTAACTAATATCCTATTACGGAACATTCGATTTCGAATGTCCCTAAACTGTTGTTTCCTTCTACTATCATGCACAGAGTTATCTCTTCCTCTACCAGTAACATTTGTGATGGGTCTCTCCTTTCCATTTAAATTACTTTTCTTTTTGTGGACTGAAACATTTTTTTGAGCAAAAGTTTTTTTACTACAAATATTTCTTAAGAATGATTTCGTGCTCTTACCCGGACCTTTGTTGCTGTTTTGACAAGTATTTGGGGAAGAGGACTGCTGCAATAAAACATCATCCTGCTGTCTTTGACGTTTTCTAGCCTTTCTTATTCTACTTTTTGTAGGCATTTTCCAAACTATGAAAGAATCTGCAGTTGAATCTGTGGAAAAATATAATATAAAATGTTATTAACCACTATTACCAAACAGTAAATAAATAACAGTCATCTAAAACGTAATGCCGTACTAATTATTTAACATAGCAAATGTTTTCCACCAGCACTGCATCACAAAAATGACCCTCAATGGTACAAAACAGGCATACAACAATCATAAATCACTCCCTAATATTTTAAATGATTAATTCAGGATGACGATAAGATGTAGCCTATCTAAAGATTTGTTTAGGCCCAGATCTTTAGACTGGGGTGAATGTGTGTCATTGATCCACATTCAGTCCATCACCTGTTTTGTTTATTTGAGGTGAGGCCAACACATGGTTGCAGATAAGATTTTCACTGAAAAAAACCAAGGTAAAAAAACATGTGAAGGCCTACCAATGAAGTAAATCATTAAATGAAAACCAATACATTTCTGGAAATATGCACTACTAGTGCTTCATAAGATGTTTTGGGTCATATTTATAAGGCATTTGAGTGTCTATTATGCTATTTTACGTTCTTCATGGTGCAAATTTATTGTAAATACGCTCCCACCTGCGGTTGGCAAATTTAGATTTTGATTATGGGAGTTACATAGGCATGTTAATAATTTCCCAAAAATGGTGTATGACCCCAAACAACCTTTGAAGCAAATGCTCTTAGCCATGTTATCCACCTCCCATTGGATAACATGGCTAAGAAGTGCTTGCAAATGGGAAAAAAAACGGCCGCAATGCATGAATATCGCAGAAAAGTCAGCGATATTCATGCATTTTCCAGCAAATGCTCTTAGCCATGTTATCCACTTCCTATTAAATAACATGGCTAAGAACTGCTCAGGGCCCCATGAGGAACGCTTTCCATTTAAAAAGGGAAAAATAACATCAAAGACACTAAAATGCCTTCTAAATATGACCCCAAACAACCTATGAAGCTCTAACAGTACATATCCTGAAATTTAATTGATTTCAAATTTCGTTTTTAAACACAGCATATAAATCAATTGTATACCTGCATTCATGAAGAAATGACTAAAAATGTCCTTGAGACACATGAAAGTGTTTTCTGGAATGCCGTAGCACCATTTTTTGGACACTATTAACATGGCTAGGTAACTCCCATAATCAAAATCTAAATTTGCCAAGCGCAAGTGGGAGCGTATTTACAAGACACTTGCCCCAAGACGAACGCTTTCCATTTAAAAAGGTAAACATAACATCAAAGACAATCAAATGCCTTCTAAATATGACCCCAAACAACCTATGAAGCTCTAAAAGTACATATCAAGAAATGTAATTGTTTATCACAAATGCAATTAAAAACGGCCGCAATGCATGAATATCGCTGAAAAGTCAACGATATTCATGCATTATCCAGCAAATGCTCTTAGCCATGTTATCCACCTCCCATTGGATAACATGGCTAAGAACTGCTCGAGGCCAACACATGGTTGCAGATAAGATTTTCACTGAAAAAAACCAAGGTAAAAAAACATGTGAAGGCCTACCAATGAAGTAAATCATTAAATGAAAACCAATACATTTCTGGAAATATGCACTACTAGTGCTTCATAAGATTTTTTGGGTCATATTTATAAGGCATTTGAGTGTCTATTATGCTATTTTACGTTCTTCATGGTGCAAATGTATTGTAAATACGCTCCCACCTGCGGTTGGCAAATTTAGATTTTGATTATGGGAGTTACATAGGCATGTTAATAATTTCCCAAAAATGGTGTATGACCCCAAACAACCTTTGAAGCAAATGCTCTTAGCCATGTTATCCACCTCCCATTGGATAACATGGCTAAGAAGTGCTTGCAAATGGGAAAAAAAACGGCCGCAATGCATGAATATCGCAGAAAAGTCAGCGATATTCATGCATTTTCCAGCAAATGCTCTTAGCCATGTTATCCACTTCCTATTAAATAACATGGCTAAGAACTGCTCAGGGCCCCATGAGGAACACTTTCCATTTAAAAAGGGAAAAATAACATCAAAGACACTAAAATGTCTTCTAAATATGACCCCAAACAACCTATGAAGCTCTAACAGTACATATCCTGAAATTTAATTGTTTTCCAAATTCGTTTTTAAACACAGCATATAAATCAATTGTATACCTGCATTCATGAAGAAATGACTAAAAATGTCCTTGAGACACATGAAAGTGTTTTCTGGAATGCCCTAGCACCATTTTTTGGACACTATTAACATGGCTAGGTAACTCCCATAATCAAAATCTAAATTTGCCAAGCGCAAGTGGGAGCGTATTTACAAGACACTTGCCCCAAGAGGAACGCTTTCCATTTAAAAAGGTAAACATAACATCAAAGACAATCAAATGCCTTCTAAATATGACCCCAAACAACCTATGAAGCTCTAAAAGTACATATCAAGAAATGTAATTGTTTATCACAAATGCGATTAAAAACGGCCGCAATGCATGAATATCGCTGAAAAGTCAACGATATTCATGCATTATCCAGCAAATGCTCTTAGCCATGTTATCCACCTCCCATTGGATAACATGGCTAAGAACTGCTCGCAAATGCGAAGAAAAACGGCCGCAATACATGAATATCGCAGAAAAGTCAGCGATATTCATGCATTTTCCAGCAAATGCTCTTAGCCATGTTATCCACTTCCTATTAAATAACATGGCTAAGAACTGCTCAGGGCCCCATGAGGAACGCTTTCCATTTAAAAAGGGAAACATAACATCAAAGACACTAAAATGCCTTCTAAATATGACCCCAAACAACCTATGAAGCTCTAACAGTACATATCAAGAAATGTAATTGATTTGAAAAATCGTTTTTAAACACAGCATATAAATCAATTGTATACCTGCATTCAAGAGGAAAGGACTGAAAATGTCCTAGAGACACAGAAAAACGTTTTCTTGAATGCCCTATCACCATTGTTTGGACATTATTAACATGGCTATGTAACTCCCATAATCAAAATCTAAATTTGCAAAGCACAAGTGGGAGCGTATTTACAAGACACTTGCCCCATGAGGAACACTTTACATTTTAAAAGGAAAACATAACATCTTAGACACTCAAATGCCTTATAAATATGGCTCAAAACAACCTATGAAGCTCTAGCAGTACATATCCAGAAATGTAATTGATTTCTTAAATCGTTTTTAAAAACAACATATCTGTTTCAGCTTACATAACAGACCATGGAATGGGCTCCATGTACCACAATAACTTGTGTTACTGCATGCCAGAATGCTACACCAAATATGCAATTACAATTTCTCTATGAAACTAATTCTATTAGTATATCACTAGAGACAAAACCACATTTTAAAAACACAGCTTTCTTCATCATTTTCTCCTTAAATCATACTATTCTCTATCTAAATTAAATAAATCTTTTCTCACCTTAGCAAATATTTTTTGAGTTTTGAAAACAGTCTCAGAAATACACCAAATTGTCTTCAGCAGAAGAAAAAGGATGCACTCCAAAGGCTGCAGCTATTGAAAGCACAGAAATACAGATATTCATTTCACATATCTCTCATATTAGCCAATCATACCTCTTCCCTCACTTTTTTCAAATCAAAACCCTTCCCCCCTCTGCCCTCTCTGCCTTGTCTCCATAGCAACCACCTCCTGGAAGACCTCTCATGTTTGCAAATTCACACAACAATGTTTCAATTGAACTCTGAACTCTCAGTGCACCTGCGTATCCAGTGCAATCTTTCATTAAATGTTTCTTCCTTGACCATTCAAATTACATGTTTCAAAGAACACATCCATGCACCCTAACTTTCTGTTTTCAGAAATGGAAATGCACCAATCACTGCTAATGAATCATTAGCATTGGAAATCCACACTTTTTTTTCTTTAGAAACTCCTACTGTTTCAACTGCCCTTTCATTACCACACTTCATCTGACTGCAGAACAACCTTCTCCCACCATGTTTAAGGTCTGGATTGTTGGACATAGTTACATCCACTGGGCTCAAAGGTATGCTGAGAACAGAAATTTACCTAACCTCAATGTACAAGATGTGGAAATTAAGTGGTTGGGCCAAAGAGGATTAAAATGTCACCAATTGATACCATTGGTGAAAACCTTTATGCATTTGCCAAAACCTGACCTGTTAATAGTGCACTGTGGAGGTAATGATTTGGGCACTTTGACAGGGGTAGGTCTGGAAATGCTTTTAAAGGACACCTTTGAGCAATTAATGGCACTTTTTCCTCAAACTGCCTTGGTATATTCCAATATATGCCAAAGACAGAAATGGAGGTGGTCCAACCAATTTTGTCCACAAATTGAGAAAGCGAGGAAGCATGTAAACAAATCTGTTTCAGCTTTCATGAGAGACCATGGAATGGGCTCTCTGTACAACAATAACTTGCGTTACTACATGCAAGATATCTACAGAGGAGATGGAGTTCACTTCTCAGATGAGGGCAACAGAATTTTCATTCTGAATTTAAGACTGTGCATTGGTACCTACTTATAAGTACCTAAATGTACCATAAACCCAAAAGCTCTTCTCAGAGCTACCCTTCATCTGATCACTCACAATTATTATTTTTTTCTAACTTTTTTCATTAATTTTCCACAAAATTCGCTCCCCGGGGCGCTACCCGGTTCGCGAACCGATAGCTAACCTCGCGGAATTTTTAAAAAAAATGTTTTTTTCCGCACATATAAGCCTCCTCAGCCACCCTCAGAAAACCTAGAGGGTCAAGATAAGTCTACCATGACCCCTTCTACCCATTCTAAACATTATTTGCCCTCCATCTTGTATCTTAATGCGACCGAAACACAAAATGGTGGACTCCCGTGACGCTTAAGGTTCGCGAACCGGGCCGCTTCCCGGAAAGCGGTCCTAAAAAAAAGGTGGGAAAGTAATTTACAGAAAAACGACTAGAGACACTCTCACCAAATATAGATTAGCTCATACTACATAACAATCCCTTTCATTTTCACAAATTTGATTGAAATTCCATTTAGCCATTAAGCCTGTAGACCTCTCTAAGTACCGTGAGGTAAATTACTTCACTAAACACATCTGAAGTGTTGGAATTGACAACCAATGAAAATGTTACTTTCATTTTCTACTTTTATTACCTGACATTTGATTGGTTATATACCTGTATATATATAAAGGAAGAGAAGGAAACACAGCCATTTTGACTACTACTTCTTGTTGTACCTCACATTTCAATAGCTTCCAAAAACTTCAACTTCTTTGTGAAGGTAAGTTATAATTTCTAAAAATGAAATATATTGTGCACTATAACTTAATATAGTAGACTTTTTCTGCTAGATATACACTATCCCTCTGTAGTAGTAATGTATTTAGATAGACTTCTCTGTTATAGTTATGAATGGAGTTAGGCTTGTCTTGGTTACATCACATACACTTTTTTATAGTCCTATTTCCACTCTGATACTATACACTGCCAAAAGATAAATTCACTGATAAAAACTGACTATCTAAAATTAATCCCAACATTGCCCTATCTCTACTAATATATATTTTTTTAATCCAAATTTCAGGCAAAATGGAAGGCGAGCAGCAAGTTTCTTTTGAGATGGACCTGCAAGAGAGCAGCCAGGAATTGATTGAACAAATTGACATGGAATTTATGGATGAAAGCTTGGATAATGAACTGCTGCAATGTGTCCAAGCAGTAGATGCCCTCCTTGCAAATGAGGACATTTTACAACCTCACAGATTGCAAAGAATATTTCAAGAAAATAATGACATTTCAGACACTGAAATGTTAGAAAGTTTAATAAATTATGAAAAACAATCAAAATAAAAAAAACTTTAAAAAAAAGAAAACAAAAAAAAACGAACAAAAACAACAAATAATTAACATACAGTATTAGAAAAGTCTATCATTCTTTTATCCTTAAAGTTCGCTGCCCAGAACGCTTTCCGGTTCGCGAACTTGGCGCTTACCACGCAAAAAAAAAAAAATGTTTTTTTTTTTGGGACCCTCCTAGGCCCTTTTAAAACCTCCACATAAAACCTAGGGGGTCAACGAGGATCTACTATGCCCCCTTATGGTAATTTCCCCCTTTGTTTTGGCCTCCTCTTGTCTCTCGATCCTACCGAGAGACAAGATGGCGGCCGCTCCGGACTGTTTAGAATGTTGACAGACACCGGAGGGCCAATCAGCTTCGCATCGCAAAGTTCCGATACGCGAAAGGTTCGCTAACCGGATCGCTGCCCGGAGCGCTGTTACAGATATATATCTTGATTTAAACGTTAATTTCTCAAAATCCACTGAAGCACATATATTGAGACCTAGCAAAGGCACATCGGGCTAACAGTCCCTACAATTTTGCCAAGTTTCGTGCAAATCCATTCAGCCGTTCGGGCTAAAAGTGAGTCCAACCGCCCTATGGAAATTAACATGGAAAAAACGCGTTTTGGGACCCCCCTTTTTTCTCGGCCCCCCTCCACAAAACCCCCCCTAATTTTCAAGGGCTGCTCAGAAACAAAATGTGCCATTTTCCTGAAAATTTCAGCCAATTCCGTCCACAAACGCCAAAGTTATTAGGCATAGAATTTTCAGAAATCCCATAGGGAAAAAATCCTAACTATATATACCTACTGGCGACCGCCAGTAGGTAATATATATATATATATATATATATATATATATATATATATATATATATATATATATATATATATATATGTATATATATATATTTACACACACACACATATGTATGTATATATATATGTGTGTGTGTGGGTGTGTGTTTGTGTGTGTGTGTTCAATGAAAAAAGGTTAAAGCTTAGTTAACTTTAGGGAAACCATATTTATTCTTTTTTTATAAACAAAACTTAAACAACACAAACATTAGAAATTCTAAAGTTATAGTTATACCTTAAATTGATAATTTGTGCACCACCTTCAAACTACTATAACTTGTGCACCCCCGGACAGTGTTGTCAACTCATTAGCCACATTACATTAACTATAACTTGTGACTTTATGATGCCCTGCTTATACCCTTTCATATTACATCACTTATACCATGTGAAATCTCAGCATTCGTAGCAACACATATGGCAACTCAAGTTACATCATTTGTGTGAACACTATGCATGGTGGAGTAGCAAGTTATAGTTAATGTAGCGTGGCTAGCGAGTTGACAACACTGTGTATGAAGTAGCATGTTGTAGAGTAGAGTGGAGTGACGTGTCATAGAGTGGTGTGATGTAGAGTGTCTTAGAGTGGAGTGGTGTACAGTGGAGTGGCATATCGCAGAGTGGAATGAGGTGAAGTAGAGTGGATTGGGGTGTCATACACTGGCATGCCCTAGAGCAGTGGTTCCCAAACTTTTGAGTCCTGAGGACCCCCATTGAGTCACCACTGGAAGCCGGGGACCCCCAAGCAATATGTATGAGTTAAATTTCAAACATTAAAACAGTAATTCGAAAAAAATACACACGTGTGCACACTAAACAAATACTCAAAGTACTAAGGATTTTGGGGCCAGATGTACCACCATTTCATTTAGCGCATCGCAATTGGCGACACAATGCGAGTGGCAAATTGCGAGTTGCTAAATGAAATGTACAACAGTGTGTTTAACACTGTTTGGGATTCCCAATGGGGTCGCAAATTGCGAGGTTCATTAATATTAATGAACCTCTCGCAATTTGCAAGCCCATTGGGAATGCCAGCCCTCCCAGCGATGGTGGCCTGCTGGGCTCTGCAGGCCACCATGTCTCGGACTGCTTTTAAATAAAGCAGTTTAAAAAAAAATGCAGCCTGTTTACCATGCATTAAAAATAAAAGCAAAATGAAACGTTTTCGTTTCATTTTCTAAGGGCAGGCAGAGGTCCCTGGGACCACTGCCTGCCCTTAAAAAATATTTTTGCATGCATTTGCAAAGGGGAAGGGGTCCCGTGGGGACCCCTTACCATTTGCGAATGCATTACCATCTACTTGAAGTAGGTGGTAATTGTGACTGTTTTGCGACCGCAAAACATTTTTACATGGTTTTGAGACTCGCTATTTAGAAGGGAAGTACATAGCCTAATAGGCTATGTACATGGCCCAATAGGTTTTTGCATGCGCAAACGGGATCGCGCATATAAAAACAGATCGCACGTCTGGCCCTTAGTATTTTATATTGAAGTAATAGCCCCTATGTCACATGTATTTCATTTGTTTTATAGCATCTCTCATACCATTGTAGGATGTCAGAGCACTTTACATCACACACATATAGAGACATTCAATCATACATGTAAATCAGTGCGTATATAAAATGTTTAAAGAGTGCTTGGTCTGGAAAAACACAAACTCAGGATTCAGAACATAACACAGTGGCTAGCATTGACTTTAACATTAAAAATGTATTTCAACCCAAATATATCTTTTTAGCAGCATCAGGATAATGAATAACTGGGACAAAATATAAGTTACTAACTGGTACCATGCAGTTTGCAAGCAGCTCTTTGATGACAGTTTATAGGTCCCTCTGCTAGATTACGATTGTCACTTATGAAGTGCACAGTAACAAAAGAATCTCTGTGACAAAAGCAGTAACCACGAACCTAGGCACATAAAATACTGCTTTTTAAGATGCATGTTACACGTTCTTTGCAGTAGGCACATTAACCCTCTGTGCTACATTAGTTAAATCAAAGCTGCCACTGAACAAAACTCTCCTCTCCAGCAGGGACATTAATCACTGGCATTCTCTTGACACTTTAATTGTTGCTGAAAAGCTGCTAATTATACAAGAAAGGTTTCTGTGCTTTTAAAACTGTTGCCTACGGACCCCCTGGGAATGTGTCACGGACCCCTGGGGGTCCGCGGACCACAGTTTGGGAAACACTGCCCTAGAGGGTAGGGTAGTGTCGTAGAGTTGAGTAGAGTGCTGAACATTGGAATGATGTGTCATTGAGTACAGTGTAGTGTAGTGTTGTAGAGTTGAGTAGAGTGTTGAACATTGGAGTGACATGTCACAGAGTGGAGAAGAGTGGCATAGACCTGAGGGGCATAGAGTGAGTAGAGTGTTATAGAGTGTAGTGCGGTAGAGTAGAGCTGTGTGCCGTAGAGAAGAGTGGAGTGGCATGCCATTGAATGGCGTGCCATACAGTGTCTTAGAGTGGGGTGGCATGTTTTACAGTGGCGTGTCACAGAGTTGACTGGCATGTCGTAGCATGGAGTAGAGTGGTGTAGAGTGGAGGGAATCAGAATGGAGTAGAGTGTTGTACAGAGGAGTTGCGTAGAGTTAAGTGGCATGTCATAGAATAGAATGGAGTGACGTGTCATGGAGTTGTATCTTGCAGTGTGTCTTAGAGTGGAGAGGCGTAGAGTGGAGCTGAGTGGCATGGAGTGTCTTAGAGTGAAGTGGAATGTCGAAGAGTGCAGTGGCGAATCATAGAGTGGAGTGGCATGTCGTAGACTAGTGATTATTCTTTCCGCATTTGCAACACTTTTGTCTGATAGATAGACACGTTTCTGAATGTGGAAATGGAATTCTACATCTGTGGCACAAATTAAATTCTTTATTTATATCATCTCTTGGTCTTCCTTTCATATGCCCAATATGATTCATAATTTTAGTTTTTCCAGTCTCCATATTGTCTGAGTGAAGTTCCACTCTTTCTTCTAAGCAAGCAATTTTTTAATAGCTTACGCAGATTAAATACTTCTTTTAATAATCTTGTCCTGAATGTAATGAAATGCAACCTCCAATTACTCGCAAGCGTATTGCTTCTTTCTTATTACATTGTTAAAAATTACTATGTGCTGCTAAATTTCTTAGTTTAGTTCACACATTCATCCATGGTTTCATCTACTTCTTGCCATGTTATGCTTAAAGTGTATCTTCCGGGGCGTGGCCAAGATGGCGACCGAGTAGGACGTGCCTACTCGTCGCTCTGGCTCAAATCCCGGGCCCCTGCTCCAAATCCGCACTCCCGTGCTGCAGAGACTACATGCTGTCTCGCTTACCTCCCCGTTGGTGAAAGAGCCGAGAAGGGATCATCGAGTCGTGGCGTGAAGCACTGGGAGCCGCGGGGCTGCCACCTGGGTTCCTTTGTCACCTGCTTTGTTGATTGCCTTCGTGATTCCTGCCTTCTGCTCGGACTGCACCTCTCCCCGTGGCTGTGAAGACACCCTGGTGGGACGGGGTCCAAGGGTCCACGCTCTCCTTGTGAATATCCCCGCTGTCTGCGCCAACACTCTGGGAGAGGACTCCATCTCCCAGTGTGCAACCTTCTTGGCCCAGCTGCCACAAGTGAGGGGGAGGCATGGTCACTGCGTTTAAAGAGCTGCCTCTCCACCCACGGCGGGGGTTCCTTTGCCACCTGCTTTGTTGATTGCCTTTGTGATTCCTGCCTTCTGCCCAGACTGCACCTCTCCCCGTGGCGGTGAAGACACCCTGGTGGGACGCGGTCCTAGGGTCCACGCTCTCCTTGTGAATATCTCCGCTGTCCGTGCCAACACTCTGGGAGAGGACTCCATCTCCCAGTGTGCAACCTTCTTGGCCCAGCTGCGCGAGTGAGGGGGAGGCGTGGTCACCGCGCTTAAAGCGCTGTCTCTCCCCCCCGCGGCATGGGTTCCTTTGCCACCTGCTTTGTGGATTGCCTTCGTGATTCCTGCCTTCTGCCCGGACTGCACCTCTCCCCGTGGCGGTGAAGTCACCCTGGTGGGACGCGGTCCCAGGGCCCACGCTCTCCTTGTGAATATCCCCGCTGTCGGCGCCAACACTCTGGGAGAGGGCTCCATCTCCCAGTGTGCAACCTTCTTGGCCCAGCTACAGCGAGTGAGGGGGAGGTGTGGTCACCGCGCTTAAAGTGCTGCATCTCCACCCGCGGTGCAGGACCCGCATGCAGGACGCAGCCCGGACGAAGCCAGATCCAAGTGTGGTAAATATAATTTACCGTATACTTATTTTCCGCATAATTACAAGTAAAAGAATAGCTCAATAAAAAATGAGAGGCAGAGTCCGGGGTGTCTGAGTCTTTAAGGGCTTTAATTCAGAATGACTCGAGTCATGGAAATCAATTCCATCAATACAAGGGTTCGGGGGTATATGCAATGATGGCAAAAAGATGTCAACGATTTATTAACAGTACATGACATATATAGTATAACGAGGCAATAGCAATGCATACAGTAGGCGTGACAAGTGAATGTGCGTAGCAAAAAGGCGTGTACAGAGGCGTGCACTGGAAACGTCACAGAAAAGTGTCATAAATGGGTGAATACATAGTGAATTCTGCAGAGTCAGCTGAAAACGGTAACATGGGTGCGCGCGCAGCTGGTATGACGTGTGCTTGACGTGTATCTGGAGAAAGCTAAGGGTCTGACTTTTAGCACTAGTGGAAGAGACAGACGTCTGGCATGTCAGACCGACCTGTTCCTATAACATGTCTGATATCTTGTATTTGGGGTAGGTGTAATCTGAAGTAAAAGGTCTCTCGGGCAGAGGCTATTCTATACAGGAAGCATATGTGTCTAAGTGCAATGTGCGGGGCCATGGGCCTACCATGGTAACGGGAGCTATGGATTTCATGAAGGAGACAGGGAGGCTTGGCCCTTTGCTCTGCAGCTGGGGAGCTGTTTACCTATATCACTAGACAGGAATGTGTTTTCGAGGAGGCTGAGCTGGCTACACTGATAACTTGAAGGCAAAATACTGTTTGGCAGGCAGGCCAGGCCGAGCCAGGCACCGCTTCGCTTGTCAGGAAGTAAGGCAGAGGTCAGGGATGTACCTCATCTCCACGTTGCAGCTTTCGGAGACAGAGACAGAAAGTGGTTTAATGGCAGGAATCAGGGCCTAGCTCGGCAGAGCCAGGAAAACGTGAAAGTGCACCATGTAAAGATGGTGGCACAGCATACTTAGGAACTGAATTATCGATCCATTCATGGTGGATCTGATAGAGGACATGTTAACGTTGGACGCAAATGTATTTGCGTCTTCAGATTCGGTTACGGAGGGAAGTTACATGCACTTTTAACTCGTACATGGAGACGATGGGGTACTCGTTAGGGGACATACCTGACCATAAAAATTTCAATTACCTCATTCCCTCCTTGTCCCCTACAGACCCATTAGGATATATCTTTTTTCATGAGACCATCTATCTGTTCATATAACATCATCTGTTCTTCTTTCTTTAATCGGGAATGGGAACGTGAACCTGAGCGGGGAATACAAGCTGTGGCGCACAAGCCGCAGATCGCTGGCCCACATTGAAGACATAAACAACAACTGAATACTATGGCCAATATAATCCCTAGGAAGGACAATAGCTTCCATCCCCAGGCTGTTATTATACTCCAGAGCCAACCGGACCAAGTCCAGGAGCCTGGACTCTGATGTATCTGATGGGCAATTTCGTGAAGTCTGGTGATGTCCTTATAGACTGATGGCGCGTTACTAGGAATAAACACGCAACAACTGGATCCGATGACTCTACAAGCTCCGCCCCTATCGGCCAGGATGACGTCAAGGACAAGGCGGTTCTGAAGAACAACAAGTCTCATAGCAGACTGCTCCTCTGTTAAGTTGCCCAAAGCTGAAGTAGTCTCATTCACTACTGCTTCGAGAATTCTGGTTAATTTGCGTATCAGTTTACTATTGGAGACAGTACCTAAATAAGGAAAAAATCCTTTATTGAAATCTGCATATTGTTCCCATGCTGTTTCAGTTTGATCAACTAATGGGAGATCTCTCTTGTGCCTAACAAGATTGAGGCGGGAATTCCTGTGATAATCAGAAGGGGCTAGAAAAACTGGTGGCAATAGGAATGCAATGAAACAAGTACCATCCCAGTCTAGAGGTAAACGTACATAAGCTGTATGACCACAAATGAAATAGGAATGTCGGGTGGCTTTGAATGTAGACTTGCCTTCATCACTAAATTCGACCACAGTAGTACAGTCACTATGGCCTAGATGTACTGAACCATTCTTTCCGACGCATAATACACCTTTTGCTGGTAAAACTGATATAGATGGCAAGTCTGGGCTAGTTTCTGACTGAACATTTAGAATCATGAGGTTGAGTGTAAAATTGCCTAATCCATACACTTCATTTTCTAGGTCGGTCCCGGTCATTTGTGGAAGACCTTCTTCATCTGGGAAACATGCTTTGTTCATGACTGTGTTCAGGTTCCCCCATATCCATTTGCCTTGGGAAACCCTTGATTCAGTGTCTAAAGAAGATATTAAACTAAACTATGCACCACAGGAACCATTATGTGTAAACGGGTAAGGAAAGAGGGGCAGAGCTCCCTTGTAGTTCTGATAGGGAGGGAGTCGGCCACATATCCAACAGTTAGTAGCATTGTTGATCTGGTGCGAATGGTGTAACATACGAATGAATGTATTGTTGCGCAGCGCAAGTCGATAAGACAATTCGTGTGGGGGTAGTTCACTAAACGTGTGCTCTGCAGTATCATTAGAAAAAGAATGTGCAATCGGAAAATACATATACAACATCAAACTGATGCAAATTAACGTAAGACTCAGAAGAAACATAATAATCAGGGTGCAGATGCACCTACTACGGAGATTTTTGCAATAATGTTTTCTTTTCAGGATCTCCTGTCTATCTCTCTCTCTATTTGGGTCTAACTTGTACATTGTCAGAAACTGCCTAACCGCTTCACCCAGGAGGGGACTTAAACAATTAAACTGTCTGACTTACTAGACCTCAACTTCATGCGGAACTCCTGCTGAGGAGTTTTCTCTACCAGGGGGAGTTTAGTATCAGTCTTTGGAATGTGGTAGGGCTGGGAATCAGTCTTTGGCGGAAGTCCATAGAAGCGTTTCACGTGACTCGAGTGGAGCCAGTTTTTCCTCCCCTCCAATTTAACGGCAGTCCTGGTTGTTAACAAAACGATCTTCGGCTCCTTCCAGCGGGGCTCCAGAGGACTTGACCTGTCGAAATTCCGGACTAAAACCACATCACCGGGGACCAGCTCGTGCGGTTTCACCTCGGTGTTGTCTGGAAAAGCTGCTGCAACCTGTGAACGACATGATTGTAGTGCAGACATCAAGGAAGCAAGGTAATCTGTCAGCATAGTACTTTCAACATCAGTAATTTTTCTCGGTAGAGGCGTCCCCCACATATTAGGAGGTCTACTGAAGACCACCTCATACGGGGATAGCCCTGTCCTAGAATGGGCTACCATTCGCGTATAAAAAAGAGCAACAGGTAAAGCTACTATCCAATCTACGCCCTTCTCTTTACACACTTTAGCAAGACGTGTTTTCAGAGTCTGATTATGACGCTCCACGAGACCTGCTGCCTCGGGATGTCGGACACAGTGGAATTTCCACTGATATCCCAAAAGAAGGGAGACCTGCTTCATGAGTTCGGACGAGAATGGCTGACCATTGTCCGAGTACACGACACGGGGCAAACCGTACCGCGGGAAGAATTCACGAACCAACTGCTTGGCAGTGGTCGGAGCAGTGTAATCTGGGACGGGATATGCTTCTGTCAATCGGGATAGGGCACATACAACTACAAGGACATATTTAAAACCTCTGCATCTGTCCATCTGGATATAATCCATCTGGAGGACTTCAAAAGGATGGTCGGGAGGAGGAAATCCACCTTGTCCTACGGGAACACCTTTTCCTGGATTGAACTGACAACAGATCATGCAGGTACGCACTTTCTGTTTTGCTGCTGCTCGTAAATGTTTGTTAAACCAGAGGTTCTGTAAACTGTCTAACATGGCTTTTTCACCTAAATGTGCTGGACTATGTGCAGTGTTGATAATAACTTGAACCATAGAGTCGGGGAGAAACCATGTGGTCTTTCCCTTCGTCATCCATCCCTGTTCAGTCTGGACCCCTCCTTGTTCAGCCCATTTCTTGAGTTCGTCTGGAGTAGCATGTGTCTGTATGTCAATGACATCTAGTGCGGGGTCCCTGACTGTCATGCTATGTGTCAGTGATGATACGTCAGTCTTTGTCATATCAGTCGTATGAGTATGGGTCTGTGCTGTATGTTTCGCTGTCCGATCTGCAAAGTCGTTACCCTGGGAAATTTTGTCTGTGACCTTTGTATGTGCCTTGCACTTCATGATGGCTATAGCTGTAGGCAAATGTATTGCTTCCAACAGTGCTTGAATGAGGGGACCATGTTGGATTTTGGCTCCGTGAGAGGTCAGAAAACCTCTTTCTTGCCAGAGGACACCGAAGTCGTGTACGACTCCAAATGCATAACGTGAATCGGTGTATATGTTTACTTTAAGGTTCTTGGCTCGTATGCAGGCTTGGGTCAGAGCAATGAGCTCTGCTGCTTGGGCTGACAGGGTGTCAATGCGATGTGTTTCTAAGACTTCAGTTTCAGTGGCCACTGCATATGCGGCCACTAGCTCTCCTGTATTTGTTCTCATACATGAACCATCCACATAAAGTGTCAGGTCTGGATCGGGTAAGGCCACATCTGTCAAGTCTTTTCTGGGTTTCGTGATTGTATCAATAACCTCCACGCATTCATGTGGAGCAGGATCTGTTGTGCTCAAAGGTAAAATTGTAGCAGGATTCAGTATATTACAACGTCGGATTTCTATGTGTGGTTGGAATAATGTCAGTTCATAACCTGTCAGTCGTGCTATGGTCAAGTGTTGAGTCTGTGTTCTGTTTAGGAGGACTTCCACAGAGTGTGGAACCTGTACTGTCAATTGATGTCCCAATACAATGGAATCACTTTGTCTGATTGCTAGAGCTGTTGCTGCAACTGATTTCAAGCACGCAGGCAAGGCCTGGGCTACTGGATCTAATGTGCTCGAAAAATAAGCACACGGTCTGTGTTTGTCTGCTTGAAGCTGAGTGAGAACCGACAACGCTGTGCCATCGCGTTCTGTGACAAAAAGTGTAAAAGGTTTACTATAACATGGTGTTGCTAAAACTGGTGCTTGACATAAGGCTTTCTTTAATTCGTCAAAGGCTTGTGTATGTTCCTGAGTCCATGGGAGGACAGCCGAGGACGCTGCCTCTTGTGTTGTCAACTGTACAAGTGGTTTAGCTAGAAATGCGTATTGGGGAATCCATTGTCTGCAATAAGAAGTGAGTCCAATAAAAGCTCGTACTTCTTTCTGTGTCTTGGGTTGTGGAAGATGTGCAATTAACTGTATACGATCTGGTGTCAACTGTCTCCCCTCTTTGGACAGCACGTGCCCAAGGTACACCACCTGCTGGGCGCAGAATTGCAGCTTCGAAGGAGACACCTTGTGTCCCTTGTCCGCCAGGAAAAACAAAACTGTCAGTGATGCTTGTTCACATTCTGGTTCACTTCGGGCGGTGATCAATAGATCATCGACGTACTGGAGCAGGGCAGTATTAGGAGGCATGTGAATATTGTCAAGTTGTCGTTTCAATGCTTGGCTGTAGATGCTGGGGCTTTCTGTGAATCCTT
Source organism: Lissotriton vulgaris (assembly GCF_964263255.1). NCBI lineage: Eukaryota > Metazoa > Chordata > Amphibia > Caudata > Salamandridae > Lissotriton > Lissotriton vulgaris. Next base: position 67,146 of record NW_028249782.1, read on the forward strand.
GAGGGGCGCGTGCAAATTTGAATCTTCGGCCATTTAAACAGAATCCGAAAAGATACTGGCTATCCGGATCAATGGGGACACTAAAGAAGGCGTTCTTGAGATCGATTACAGTAAAGAACGTCGCCTCTGAATCAATAGCTGTCAATAATGAAGAGATGTCTGGGACCACAGGATACTGTGGTACAATGCATTTATTCAATTCACGTAAATCAATCACCAGTCGATAAACTGGAGGTGCATTTGGATCAGTGCGTTTAAGAATCGGAATGATAGGGGAATTACAAACATTGGAGTCGGTTTCTACAACCACTCCTTGTGCAATGAGCTCGTCAATGATTTTCAGTAAAGCCACTACAGCATCAGGTGGTAACTTGTATTGTCGGATTCGGGGCAGTACAACTCCTGGCTTGAGTGTAACACGGTATGGTGTAATGTGCATACAACCTACATCAGTGGGGCCTTTAGCCCATAAATGTGCAGGAACATTCTGTAACCTGGGATCAAAATCTCTCAACACATAATGGCCCTTAAAATCACGAAGAAACAACCCTACTCCTTCCGGAGAACAACAAATTACAGCTCCTAGAGCTTTCAGGGTTTTTATACCAAGCAAGTTTTCTGGACATGATCTCGTAAGTAACAAATCAGTAGTACGAGATAACGGACCAACTGCAAGGGGAACAGGTTTCGATACTTCGTTAACAATGGGCTTTCCTGAAAATCCAAGGGAAACATTCTGTGAGCCTGAGAGGGGTGCCCCTGGGACCTCGTTGTGACTGATGGTAGTTCTGCTTGCCCCTGTGTCAATCAAAAACTTTCTATCCTTCCCTAATACCTGACTATGTACATAAGGACCCTCTTAATCTACAGGAACTTCAATAAGAGGCAAGCCAACCTCCCTCTCTAGGCTGTTTCATGTGTACTGCTGATAATCGGGATAATCAGATTGGGCATACTGGTACATCTGTTGTGCGACATGCTGAGTCGCGGCAATGGGTTGGGGCTGTGGTACCGCTACGGTCTGTTGTGGTACATGCATAGGTTGCACGTTCTGTGGAGCATGCTGTTGGGCCTGGTGTTGAACCTGGTCCTGTCTGGGCGGACGTGGTCTCTCTTTAGTTTTACCTGTGGCGATATTGTGTTTCAGAACTGTACATTCGTTTACATAGTGACCTGGCTGTTTACAATAGTTGCATGTCCCTTTAACAGGAGCCGCCGAACTATTTGACTGTGTTTCGCCCTTTTTCTGACCATCAGCGTGAACTGACTGAGCAACTAACATTTTCATTTTCGTGTCTTTCATACGTCTCTGTTCGTGATCATGTTCCTCCCTAATTCTGTTCTGGTGGTATTGCAACATTTGTAACATTTGGGATGGCGTATTTGCTTGCCATGTGCTCTCGACTTTCAATACACGGTTCTTAACCTGTGGCAATGAATTTTCAACCAATTTGGTTACAAATAGATGTGGATATGACTCGCTACTTGTTTTCAGGCCACTATTAATGATAAAACATTTCTCGAATCTGGAATAAAAATCACTAGTGTCTTCGTCAGGCTTCTGTTTACAGGCTGAGATTGCATCCCAATCCTCCTTTTTAGTTGTCAACAATCTTGGCAAGACCTGTACTAATAATCCTGGTAGCGCTTTAGTCTTCGCTCCAAGCCCTAAACCTGGGGTTCGACCAGTTTCTTCGTCTTCTAATTCAGTCCAATTGATCTTTGTATCTCCCACCTCCCATTCTTTTTCTTTGAGTTTTTCGTAAGTACCGGCAGGCAATAACACTTTCAGGATTTTCATAATATCGGGATATGTGTAATCTCCCATGAGTAACATGTCTTTTATTTCACGGTGGAACCCAGCTGGATCTTTATCATGACTAGGCACTATTTTCTTCATTTCCAATAATTCCATTTTAGTTATGGGCGTATATACATACACACGTTCAAATGTATTGTCTTGTTTCCGAATGGGGTGTACTTCTCGTAAAGGGTTCTGTCTGTCTAGGTGAAAAGGATTGTTCACTGGGGGTGGAACAGGCACAAAACGTGGGGTCAAGAATGTTCTGTATTTATGGCGTTGTTCGAGAATTACATTAATCAAATCAGTACCTAGGCCTCTCCATCTATGCAGGAGTAAGTCTTGTAATAGATTATACAACGGACCTGGATCGGATTGTTGACTCTCGTACTGTACAATAAGATGTTGGGTCATGTAAATACCTGCTAGTCGCTGTTCTTCTGGACTAAGACTTAAAAACATTTGTACTACTAAATCATCTTTATACATACTGTCATCCCCGGCCCATTGCACTGCGGACCGGGCTAGTTCCTGATCACGCAAGGTAGTGAGATCATGATAACCTACTCTTTCTTTCAGGCTTCTATCTGTAACTTGGAAAACATGTTCAAGGGAACTTTGCTCTGGAATCGGGGAAAGGTGACGAATGGGTCTGTCAAAGGGCCTATCAAGAGAATACTGTTTAGGGAGTTTCGCCCTACCTACGTAAGCTATCGTGCCTGGGGGCACTTGGGTCGTTGAATCTTCTGGTTCTTCCTCCTCTGAGGTGGCTTTATCGTCTGACTCGAGAGACTTGTCAGTCTCTCGTCTGACATGTATTGCTACAATCTCCTTACGGATCTTTCTAGTCATGGCCACTATACATTTCTCTTTGTCATGTTTGCCTTCGGCAATGTTCTGACTCCATCTCGACAAACCCTCCATCTCTTCCTGCGAGAAACCTGGCTGGTCCAGGACCCTTATCAAACTATTAATCAGAAATCGCATTATCAAACCCTTTGTCTCAACTTTCTCGTGTGCCATAGCTTCGCGAACACATTTTTGCCCTTCACCTGTTCTAACGAAATGATATATGTTGTCTAGATGTTCTGGCATGTCTGGTAATAACATCAGATAATCTGTAACACGACGTAGTCGTAGTGAGGCTAACGCCATGGGTCTTGTCTTGCCAGGTACCGGGTCGTATCTGCAATCTGCCATCTCTTTAAGGTATTCGACTGGGTTTTCTTTGGGTGTACGCGACATGGCTATTTCTCTCATTGTTACTCGACGTAAGGGTGGCGGAGTATGATAGGGACCTCCCGAAGTGCCTCCTGAGGCACCCCCTGAGGCGGAACCATGAGCATGACTTGATGTCAATGGGTGCGGGTGTGGAATATTTACCGGGGACAACTGACTCCGAGTCGCATCTGTACCAAAAGGGTTATTAGGACCAAGAGTGATGGGACCAGCAGGGGAAGTGACACTAGGTGCGGGAAGTGGATGACGTGGAGGGGACGTGGACTGATCAGCAGGGACCAGCAGTGGCAGTTGTCGGGGCATATTAGCGTATGCGGGAGCTTCAGCTTCTAAATAGGAAGAAAGGAAGCTATCTGCTGCGGTCTGTTTAGGACGTACTTTGGTCGGAACCAATGGAGGGGGCAGATCATTCGGTATTTCCGAAGTTGCTTTGGGCCCTCGGCCAGAACTGGATACAGTCCTGTTATAAGAGCATTACTCTGTCTTTCATGTTGTTCGGTTTTAACTCGCTGTCCCTCTTCCAGTAGATCTTTTTCTTTAGCTTTTTCGGAATCTTCTCTACTCTTTTCTGCTTTTCTGAGTGCTTTCTCTGTCCGTCTATGTGATTCTTTGCGCCACAATTCAATGGCATCTTTCTGTGATTGTCTGGCTTTCTTTTTCCATAACGCTTCTTCTACTCTCATGATGCACTCGGCATCCCATGTCCCTGTAACGGGCCATCTCTGATTCTCTGCCAAGTCTTTGGTGTAATCCACCCATAAGTCTAGGTACAGTATGGCATCTAAGCCATGTTTATGGTACATAAAATGTCCAGGAGTATCCCTAGGTGGGATGGGAACTGCTTCTTCAAGTATCCCTTTCCTAGTTCCTATCTGTCGTAACTTCGAGAACAAAGGCATTGCTACCTCTAAAGTGGACGTAAAACACAATGAACACAGTAAAAGATGCAAACAATCATTCATACCACGACATTAAACACATTGAAACATTTCGAACAGATATTGACTACCCACTAATTCTATAACGAAAACAAAACTGAATCGTTGAATACTAGAATTACTTGATGTACTGCTAAACAGCACAGATACACTGCTAAAACAGTGCAGACCGGATCTGTGTACCCAAACCCGTCTTGACCGGATACAAATCAATGCACCCGTCTTGATGCGTCCCCAGCAACGGTACTCACCGGGAAGCACGGAACGGAAGGCCTCGGAAACTCGACTTGACTGGACCGCTACGACGTCACTGCTGCTGCGCACTACGCATGCGCCTCGACGCTTCGGACAGGTGGGCCTCTGGACACCTCGGACACTGTTCTCTCGGCTGGGCTCTGGTCGGGATCCTCCGCACTCCTCACCGCCTCGTCTGGATGTCGATCGCAGTCTCCGTCACCTCCGTAGGCCTGAGGGAGATACAGGAAATCTTGCAGATGCGCATAGATGTCCGTCACGGCTGTGGCAGGGGGCAAAGCCTGCGACGCATCTCCGGCACGTGGGGTGGGGGAGGGGTCCCTATTCGGGCGCCAAATTATGTGGTAAATATAATTTACCGTATACTTATTTTCCGCATAATTACAAGTAAAAGAATAGCTCAATAAAAAATGAGAGGCAGAGTCCGGGGTGTCTGAGTCTTTAAGGGCTTTAATTCAGAATGACTCGAGTCATGGAAATCAATTCCATCAATACAAGGGTTCGGGGGTATATGCAATGATGGCAAAAAGATGTCAACGATTTATTAACAGTACATGACATATATAGTATAACGAGGCAATAGCAATGCATACAGTAGGCGTGACAAGTGAATGTGCGTAGCAAAAAGGCGTGTACAGAGGCCTGCACTGGAAACGTCACAGAAAAGTGTCATAAATGGGTGGATACATAGTGAATTCTGCAGAGTCAGCTGAAAACGGTAACATGGGTGCGCGCGCAGCTGGTATGACGTGTGCTTGACGTGTATCTGGAGAAAGCTAAGGGTCTGACTTTTAGCACTAGTGGAAGAGACAGACGTCTGGCATGTCAGACCGACCTGTTCCTATAACATGTCTGATATCTTGTATTTGGGGTAGGTGTAATCTGAAGTAAAAGGTCTCTCGGGCAGAGGCTATTCTATACAGGAAGCATATGTGTCTAAGTGCAATGTGCGGGGCCATGGGCCTACCATGGTAGCGGGAGCTATGGATTTCATGAAGGAGACAGGGAGGCTTGGCCCTTTGCTCTGCAGCTGGGGAGCTGTTTACCTATATCACTAGACAGGAATGTGTTTTCGAGGAGGCTGAGCTGGCTACACTGATAACTTGAAGGCAAAATACTGTTTGGCAGGCAGGCCAGGCCGAGCCAGGCACTGCTTCGCTTGTCAGGAAGTAAGGCAGAGGTCAGGGATGTACCTCATCTCCACGTTGCAGCTTTCAGAGACAGAGACAGAAAGTGGTTTAATGGCAGGAATCAGGGCCTAGCTCGGCAGAGCCAGGAAAACGTGAAAGTGCACCATGTAAAGACGGTGGCACAGCATACTTAGGAACTGAATTATCGATCCATTCATGGTGGATCTGATAGAGGACATGTTAACGTTGGACGCAAATGTATTTGCGTCTTCAGATTCGGTTACGGAGGGAAGTTACATGCACTTTTAACTCGTACATGGAGACGATGGGGTACTCGTTAGGGGACATACCTGACCATAAAAATTTCAATTACCTCACAAGGGCGGGCCATCTGAGTTCTTCAGGGACTGGCAGAGGCTAGGCTGGTCCCTACAATTATCATCTGGGACTCGAGGTACCCAACGACTACTCAAAGGTTTTAGTGGGAATAACTTGAGTCTTAATCCTATGAGCACTAGAGCCTTGGTTCGTTACTGGGCAGGGGGTTGTGGGCATTTTAAACGCCTTCCACCTGAGAGCAGAATCTGCCCTGATACACGAGATAGAGCTTACGGAACGTAGGCTCTCTGTAGAACCACTGGTGCCACCGAATAGACCTACCCACGATACGCCCCGCAGCCCTTCCCAAAAATGCAATAAGGATAAATCCCCCTCCCCTGTAAATTCTATTACAGACATTGAGACAGGCTGTTCCCCACCCTCGGTATCATTAAGCGTAAGAAGCAGCTCACCCATAACAACTAGGGGCCAGAAAGCTGCCACACGCAATAACATTCGTGAGGAACCACCCTCTAAGAAGAGGAAGGGTAGGGGCACACAAAAACATAGTCAAAAAGCGAATACCCCAAAAGCTACTAGACCAAAAACTAGAAATATTGATAAAGGCTCTAGTAATGGGTCCTTTTCAACACATTTGCCACCTGCTTTAGCCGGTTCCCTACCTCCCGTACAGGAGTATGTGTTCTGGAAAAAGCTTGTGGCAATTGTAACTGCATTAATACATCCTTTGGCCCAAAAATTTGCCTCAATTCAGGACAGGCTGATTAAATTGGAGAGGTTTTTCAGTAACATTACATTAGGAGGTTACAACACAGACAGAGGGGGGAATGCCGTACCCAGTAGGGGTACCAGGATAAACAGCTTAGTAGCCACTAAAACGGCAGCTGCCGTTTACACGCTAACACACCTGCGGTACAAGCTCAGACCCAATCCCTAACGGTAAGAGCCTTACCCAGCATCTTAGATCAGCCAAGGCAATTATTTCAATCTTATGGCTCACACTAGGGGAAGAGTATGGGCCCTATTCCCCCGAATGTTTTACACACAGCGGCAGGAGGTACTATAGATAGACTAAGAACAAACAGACCTGAACATACACTCAGTGACCATCAGGGTTTTTTATAGGGATAGAAATCTTAATCTACACCTACCACCAGTAGCTACCGCGTATACAGTAGTTCTGGCAAATGTACCGCCTCTTCCACACAACACTGCAGAGCACTGGTCAGCTCTAAGGAACAAGTCACTTTACATGCTGTTCGCTAGGACTCGACCGACTAACATTCTCTTTTCTGAGTTCAAGATAGCGCGTAGAATACCATGGGTGGGTATGTCGACCAAAACACTAGCAGGTGACTGTGTGGTCATAACATTTAGATCTCCCAGATTAGTTCAGTCCATTCTTGATATGACAGGGAACCAGTTTATTTCTTCTGTAAGCATGAACATACTGCCCCTGGGATACTTTTACCAACCTCCTCGACCCCTGAGACTTTACTTAGTTGATGAACCGACCATAAGAAGGGAGTGGCCCAGACATAATATCCCATTGAGGAACCGTTATGCCATCCTTGGTTCCTTAGAAGACCAAGATTGACTGGCCCCCTCTTTAGGAGTTACCTTATATGCGGAGGATGGTACAAATAGATACCATAGCACCGACAGATATTGTAGTACTAAGGGGTACAATAATAAAAACAGGATATCTCTGGTTCAACCAACTCCCCCTATCATGGAGACTCATGTATTAGCCAGTACAAGTCTAACCTCGACGACTCTTAATGATCCTATAGTTGCCATTAACCCAGTAGGATCAAAATCTATCAGTGAAAGTAGACCAACCAGTCTAGCAGGTACATCAATCATCAACCCGGAAGCCGAGGGAACCTTATGTGACATAGCTTCCTGGAATGTTGCAGGGTTATTGTCCAAATTGACAAATCCCCTATTTGGGGATTTTGTATCGAGTCATAATTTCCTGTGTCTTGGGCAAGGGAGGTAATTCCTATTAATGATTTTTTTTTTAAATTTGTTTTTATTGTTGCATCACATAGCGATAATCACAGTCATATTTTTCCGTTGGTTGCAGCGTCAACATTCTGCTGCAGTCAACCAATAGCGCAACTTTTTCATTTTTATTAAACAACTATTAACTTTAAGGTCATCGATTGGATAATTGGTACATTTTAGATAGATTATTAGAGCATTCAAATCAACTGTTACAACGGGCAAAGCCTTTAATACCACAATTTGCAGATCTATTATGCCAACCATACGAGCCCGGAAAACCCTGGGGCTACCCTGTCTGAACCCCTCTCCACATTCCGTTCTCCCCTACTCAGTTTCCTCCTCATCCCCTGAGCTATCCATGTCTTCCTCTTCCAGCAGCGGCTCACACAGCTCCCCCCTATAAGTGTTCCAAGGTGTCCATATTTTGTTCCATTTACGTGGGTTGGCTCTTTGTTGGTACACTGCCCGTTCCACCACCATAAGCATGTCCATATTCCGGCACCACTGTGCCAGGGTCGGCGCCTCAGATGATCCCCATTTCTGCGCTATATCTCGCTTTGCTAACATCGTTCCAATGACCACCCATTGCCTTCCATATGATGTTAAGTTGTTTGGGCCCCACACATTCAACAGACAAACTCGGGGGTCAGGTGTGATCGGGATTTGTAAGGTTTGGGCCATTGTGCGTGTTACTCTCCGCCAATAGTCCACCATGCTGGGACAGGACCATAGGGTGTGGTACAATGTGCCCTACTCTCCACAATGCCTCAGGCAGTAGGGGTGATCTGCTCTTTGGATTTTGTGCAGAGTGGTGCGTGTATAGTTTACTCAGTGCAATATTTTAAATTGCACCAACCTAAATCTTGACGAGATGCCAGCTTCTTTAGCGAAACGCCAGCGCTGCATTCCAGTCTGTCTCATCTAGTTCTCCAATTTCCCCCTCCCATTTTTCCTTCAATTTCTGCAACGGGTCAGGTAAGTTGTTTATGAGTTTACGGTAAGTGAGGGAAGTAGCACTGGCCTCCATGTAGTCTGTAAGTAGTCGGTCCTCCAACGGGGCCGATTCTGGGACAGTAGTGCCTGGTTCTATTGCTGACAGTAATGCGTGACGAATCTGTATGTAACGGTATGTTTCAGTAATGCCCAATTCGTACTGTTCCCTCAGGGTCTCAAACGAAACCACCCCATCCTTCGTCCACATATCACCCACCGTGGAGATCCCGATATTGTCCCACTGTTCGAAGCCTTTACTGTGTCTCAGATTCCCCAAAATTCCGGAGTCCCACAGGGGTGTAAGTCGTGTGACTACTCCCTCCCATTTTAGTCGGGTTTGGGCTTTATGCCATAGCGTCACAGTGTGTTTAGTTGGGCTGCTGAGTTTTGCCATCAATCCTTTATTGTAGAGTGGGGCCAGAAGCGTGTTTGTCCCTAGCTGCCGCCTATCCGCCATATATGCCGGGTCGTCCTGCGGCCTGTGTATCCACTGGTTAATCACTTTGAGGTGGGCTGCCCAGTAATATAGTTCCAAATTTGGGAGCGCTATCCCCCCACTATACCAGTCTCAAATCAGTTTCACATGCGCCACCCTGGCTAGTCTGTTTCCCCACAGTAAGCTGGACAATTGAGTCGATATTTGTCGGAAGAACGATGATGGGACCAACACTGGTGTATTTTCCAGGACGTATAGGAAACGGGGTAGCGCCATCATCTTGAAAAGTGCGGCTCTGCCCAACAGTGTTAATGGGAGGGTTTTCCAGTGGCGCACGTCTGATTTTAGTCTGTCGAGCAGCGGCCTGAGATTTAAGTCCTGAAAGGTCGCATGCTCTCATGTGATTTGGATCCCTAGATATTTAAAGGAGGTGGATTCTAATAATAATGGGCAGTCCGCACTTAGGATCGGCGGCGTGCCGTGGAGCATATAGAGCACAGATTTCGTCCAATTTATTTTGTACCCCGAGGCTGTGCCATGCCTCTCACACAAGGCCAGCAGTACCGGAATACCAGTTGCTAAGTCTGTTAGGTAGATCAACATGTCATCGGCGTATAATTACACCCTGTCTTCCCAGTCGCCTCCCCATCGTATGCCCTTCAATAACTGGGTGGTCCTGATGATGGTGGCTAAGGGTTTCAGGACCAGTGCGAACAGGAGCGGTGAGAGTGGGCACCCTTGTCTCGTTCCCCTCGCTAGTGGTATTTCTCTCGAGATGTGGCCATTTGCCGTCACTCGGGCCACTGGGTTTTTATACAAAAGTCTAATCCACGCTACAAAGTTTGGGCCGAAACCCATATGCTCCAGAACCGCAAAGAGGTAGCACCATTCCACCAGGTCAAACGCCATTTTGGCGTCAAGTGACAGGATAGCTGCTGGTTCTGACAGTAATGGAGCCCGTGCCATCACGCCGTGTAGGCGCCTGAGATTCATCGCCGTACTCCTGTGCGGCATGAATCCGGATTGATTAGAATGTATTAGGTGCACCAGATGAGGTAACAGTCTGTTGGCTAGTAGTTTCGCTAAGATCTTACTCTCGGCATTAAGTAGAGATATTCGGCGGTATGACCCGCAGTCCTCAGGTGGCTTGCCGGGTTTTGGTATTGCTATTATAGTCGCTGCGCGTTGATCGGGCGGCAACTGTCCCTGTTCCAGACTGCCCTTAAACATATTTAGTAGGGGGGTCGCAAGCGTTTCCGACATGGTTTTATACCATTCAATCGTTATCCCATTGGGACCTAACGCTTTTCCTGAGTGTAATGCAGTGATGGCTATCTGTAACTCTTCAGCAGTCAGGTCCATATCCAACTCGTCTTTGTTGTCCTGTGACAAGGTGCGAGTGGGTACTCCTGCGAGAGATGCCTCCGCCATCTCTCGAGTAACATCGAATTCAGGGGAGTATACTGTTTGAAAGTGGTCAGCCAGGAGTTCTACTATCAGTGAGGGACGGGTTTGTAGTACCCCTGCAGGATCTCTCAAGTGTAGGATAGCCCTCTGCCCCTCCCGTTTTTTCTCTAACCAGGCGATAAGCCTACCAGCTTTGTCACCTACATCATAGATTCTGTGCGCTGTCGTCGCTATATTGTCCACTACCTTGCGGCGTATGTGGTCGGTATGACGCTGTTGACACAGTCGAAGTCTGTGCAGCGTGTCCCTCGTCGGGCCAGTCTCATGATCTCTGTTGGCCTCGGGGAGCCTGTCTTCTAGGTCTAGGAGCTATTGTTTTTGCGTTCGTTTGTGTCTCGTGATAGTGGAGATAGCCTGTCCCCGGAGAACCGTTTTGTACGCTTCCCATAGGATAATGGGGGACTTAACGGACCCTACGTTCTCAGCAAAGTATGTCCTTGTCCCTCTCTTTAGTGCTTTTGCTACTAATGGTACTTTAAGGTATCCCGGGTAGATCGGGTAGATGCGTGTCCGGGTCCGTTCAGGGTTGGAGAGATTCAGTGTCAGGGGAGAGTGATCCGAAACACCCCTTGGTTTGATTTGTACGTCTTCTATAGTGAGGGTGCCGTGTCCCAGTGTTAGGAAATAGTCGATCCGTGACAAACTATCATGGACCGCTGAATGAAATGTGTATTGCTGGTCTAGGTAGGCCGCATCGGGAAGTCATTGGTTTTCATTGTCTTCTGTTTCTGGTACGTCGTTCAGAGGTGAGTGCGAGTCTGCTTCTCCCCCAGATGACTGGGAACCCGTTCGGGGTCCGTTATTGCGATGTTTGTTCTACCTGTTGGTAGGCCTGCTGGTCTCCATCCCTCCAGCCAATCCTGAGCTGCCTCCGGAGTGTCGAAAAAACATGTTTTATTGTCCGCCACTATCCTCAGTCTGGCTGGAAAAAGCATCGAGTAGGGAATCTCCCTCGCCCTAAGTTCTTTTTTAACTTCGAAAAAAGTTCTTCTTCTACGTGCGACTTCCGCCTTATAGTCAGGGAAGAATGCCAGAGTGGAGTTTTGTATTCTGATGGGGGGTGAAGTTCTTGCTGCCTGTAGGATCGCATCCCTGTCTCTGAAATTGAAGAGCCGAGCAATGATCGGCCTTGGGTTAGCCCCGGTTTTCGGGCGTCCCCCGGGAACTCTGTGCGCTCTTTCCACTGTAAAGAAAGTGGAGAGACACTTGGGCTGAAGGCTTTGCTTGATCAGGTCTTCAACATACAGGTCCATCGCCCTTGTGTCTTCCGATTCCGGAACCCCTATGATACGAATGTTGTTCCGTCTCGAGCGCCCTTCCTGGTCATCCAGCTTGTCCCGCAGCTCCTTGTTTTCTTTTGTGATCCGCTCCATACTTATCTGCAGTTCGGAGACATCTTCCACCAACGATTTGGTCACTACTTCCATTGCATTCACTTTTTCTGTCATTTTATGGAAGTCTGCACTTATGAGAGTTATTTCTGCTGAGATCGATCCCACTGTTGCCTGTACCTGGGTGAGGGCCCGCATCACGTCGTCCAAGGTCGCTTTCTTGCCCCCCGCTGTGTCCGCGGTTTTGCCCGCCTGCTGTTTCGCATCTGGCGGGGAGGAGGTAGCCTTATCGTAGGCATATCTTTCAAGTCGGGCTTGCGCCGCTCCGCTTTTCGGCCCTTTACCGGCCATCCTGGCGGTCCCTTCCGCCGCGGTCCGCAGAGGTCGCTCGTTATGTTACCAGTTCCCAAATGGTGTTGCGACCGTTAAGATGAAACCCCTGCGGAGGTCTTCTGTTCACTTTACGATCACAGGAATTGGGCCGATCGATCTCAAGGGCCACTGATCGATGGGGTTTGCTCCCCTCCGTGCCACCAAGTCTGTCGCGGACGCGGCCCGCACTTCCTGCTAAGCACAATTCGCCGCCCAATCTCCGTATGTAGGTCCTAGTCGTTGTGCAGTGCCTCTACGGACCGATTATTTCGGTGCGTAGCGTTGCATGAGGGGTATGGGGCCCGAGAGGTTGAGTCTGTGCCCTGGAGCCTGCGTCTATATCATGGTGGTTAAGTCCGGATATGCGCCTGCTTGCCACCGCCTCCGGTCGCGCCACTATGCGACGGATTTTGCACACTTTTTCACCGGGCAGCCAGTGGTCTGTAGGATGAGTTCTGTTGTCCACCAAAACTGTCGGCTCTCGGGAAGGTCAGAGCAGTCTTTTCGCTGTTTCGCACCCCGGGCTCACCCGTGCTCCGTGTCCAAGAGGGTGGCCTCGGCCCGTAGGTCGCAGGGATTTTTTGCTTCCGTATGTTCGCTGGGAACTTCTGAACCACCACGGAACTACTGATTAGGATGTTTGATCCTCCGGACCCCAGCCCCTCAAGTTCAGGGATGGCGCTGTTCCGCTGTTCCTGCGTCACTAGCTCGTCCACGAGCGGGCGCTTCCGGTGTTATCTCGCCCTGATTGTAGCACTTCCTGTCGGCTCGCCGCTTCAGTCTGCGGCCCGGCTGTAGGCCTTCTCTGCTGCCCGCACGGGCGTCTCTCGGAACTGTACTTCCCGATGTCGGATTTTCGTTCCGATTGTTTCCGTTTGTGCCGCCCGGTCCTGGGTGTCGATCCTTTCCCGTAGGAGATATTTGTGTGACGGATCAGTGGTCGGATCGTCGAGGAGGCCGCTTCAACCGTGGAGCTCGCCTTCTATGCTGCCGCCATCTTCGGCTGCTAGCCACGCCCCTATTAATGATTTTAAAACATTTCATACCCCGGCCATAGAAGGCAGGAGCGGTAGAGCGAAAGGGGGACTTGGAACTTACATATCTAATATGCTAGCAGTGAAGAAGATAGAGCTGTTGAGTGAGGAACCCTACTACCAATTTGTTTTTATCCATGTTAAGGCAAACCATATAATTTTATTGATAATTTTTTATAATAATATTCCCCCTGATAAAGTATATAGTATTTTAACACTATTACTCAACAACCTGCAGGCTCTGTTGAGTAAAACTCACAGGGACATGATGGTGATAATGGCAAGGGATTTCAATTGTAGTTTATGTCAAAGCAAGGATAGAAAAATCTGCGGCGTCTTACTTGAAGACGGCATCAGTAACACTCACTTTCACTACTCTGTTCTGGGGGATTTGTATAATAACCTGATATTTAGAACGACTTTGGGTTTTGCCAATGAATGAACTAATAAAATTGCACCTATGCCCTCTACCTATAATGGAAGGGGCTGTCATTCGACCATTGATTATATTTTGGTATCTAACAGCCATGCCCAGAGACTAATCTCTTTTCATGTAGATGAGATTGCACTGAGTGAACATTTCCCACTCAGCCTCTCAGTTCAAATTCTTGGCAGTGGGTCAAAATGCAGGCAAGATGCATTCGAACAGGCCTTATCTGATATTGTTATTGATAAAATAAATCAGGGGTCTCCAAACCGGTCTTGGAGGGCTGGATCAATGCCAGATTTTTTGGATATCCCCATTGAGATACATGTAGTTATTTTACAAATCTGGCATGGATCCGGCCCTCCAGGACCGGTTTGTAGACCCCTGAAATAAATGGTTACATTCTATGCTGGTCGATGGTGAACCCTGTAGAGTTCACCAAAAAATTGATAGATAAGTGTAGGCCAGCATTTGATACCTTTCTGAGTGAGGCCGCTACCCCCGTTAGTATTATATCCTCCTTCCAGGCTATTACAATGGACTTTAGAGAGTCGCTATCTGTCAGGGCAAAGAATTTAAAAAAAAACGGCGGCTGGTTTAACTCGAAGTGCACACGGGCATTTTCCAAATTAAAACAGGAACTGCATAAGCTCCCCAAAAATGCTGCAAAAATCAGAACTGTAAGAGCGGAATATAGGGCAGCCATCAAGGAAAGAAAAACTAGTTTAAGAAACGAAGCGTGGGAATCTCTCCATGAAGCCTCCAAAAGGGGTGACAGTCTGGCATTCTGGAGGGTTGTAAAAGCACCCTTCCTGAATTCCGGGAAAGGGCCATCAATTGAAGCCGCTATCTCCGAGAGGCAGTGGATTGACCACTTTTCGGGAGTATACAATTTAGCCTTCAACCAAGCCACCCATAGTGGAAATCCTCAGAGGGTATCCACCAGTCGCCCAACGAGTGAGTACTTTGATCTCCAGTTCAGATTAGAAGAGGTGACACGTGCGCTTGCTGCGAGCGCGGGGGAAGGCCCCGGGACCTGATGGGGTTCCCATCGACCTTTTGAAATCCAATAACGATCTCTGGTGGCCAATCATTATCCTGGTCTTAACGGCTAGCAGCCTCGCCCCATTCCACACAACATGGGTTGATCCACCCTTGTTCCGATCTTCCAAAAGTGGGACCGCCAGGATCCGAAATGTTACAGACCCATCTCCTTGCTAGATGCTATGACTAAAGTAGCAGGCCGAATCATAATGGAACGTTTACAAGACTGGGCAGAAGAGAAAAACATCCTGTCCGATATCCAATACGGCCTCCGTGAGTGGCTGGGGACCGTGGAGCAAAGTGTAAACTTAGCCATTTTAATTGGGAAGTATAAACTGGTGAAGACAGGTAGACTGTTTCTAGCGTTTGTAGATCTTACTGCCGCGTTTGATTCAGTGAGACATAGTGAGTTGTGGGTCATTCTTGAACAGATAGGGGTGGACACCCAAATCATTAATTTCTTTAAACGCCTATATTGCGAAGCTATGGGACGAGTGCGCTTCGGAGTAGCAGGTGATTGGACCGGCCCTTTCCCTTTCAGAAGAGGAGTCAGGCAAGGGTGGGCCTTGGCTCCTTTGTTTTTAACCTCTACATAAATTGTCTGTACGAGGCACTGATTAAGGATAATAAAGATTTTCCTCAAATAGCGGCACGGCCCATTCCTGCTCTTCTCTAAGCTGATGATGCGGTCTTAAAGTCTCACACTCAAGTGGGGTTACAGCGGGTTTGAAATAGTTTTACCAAATATATGGGTCATCTGGACCTTAAAGTAAACACCACAATACATATATAATGAGGTGCGGGCCAGGGAGCCTTAAATGTAGGGATATGTTTTTGGAAGACCAAAAAATAGAGCATACAACAAGCTTTGCTTACTTGGGCATACTTTTTGATTGCAATGACACATGGACACGAGCCATTGCGGCAAAGAAACGTGCTTTTGTTAGATCCACAACAGCCCTCGCTAATTTCGCAAGGAAACTTGGGAGAAGACTTCCATCAGAATTATTACACATTTACAAAGCCAAATGCATCTCAACAGCTATGTATGGGGCAGGTGTATGGGGATTTGCGTACACCCAACCCCTACAAACTGTGGAAAACAGCTTTGTGAGATAAATATTGGCAGCCCCCAGCAGTTTATCTGTGTATGACTGCCACTCTGAGTTGGAGCTCCCCTATATCGCGGATTTAATTAAGATGGAGCCTATTCTCCTTTGGCATCGGATATGGATAAAACCTGAAGAACCGGGTTTTAGAACCCAACAGCGCCAGGGATAACGCTTGAAGTCTTCGGATTCCCCTGCCTCGGCAAACAGAGACACGGGACACTTCTTGAGGACGTCAAAGACCAAAGTTTATTGGCTGCAACCAGGAACAGAGGTCTACGAAGCACAACACAGGTGGTTCGCTAGAGACTTCACAAATTCAATGAGCGGAGCATGGTCTTTTATGCCAAAAATCACATTCCAGGTTAGCATCGATTACATACAAACTAACCAATCACAGGGTGACATTTTAAAAGTAGCTCATGACGACAATCCCACTTTCCGTTGTCCAGCCCACCAGAAATGACCAAGCACATTCCAATATCCTGTTTGATCAGGCCGGACAAACCCATCATAAAACCTCAACCCAAATCAGTGATTATGTCGTAAAGGAAGGAGCAGAAACAGATGAGAAGCAAGATAGAAGGGTGGGTGCAGTGTACTGTAAACTCAGCAATGTCCTGCTCTTTGATCTTTATCTGACCAGCTGCTTAACAAGGAACTGGCTCAGCGAGGTCAGCCTCGGGCAAGGGAGTCAGTTCGGCCAGGTCACTCAGGAGTCAGCTAAGGTGTACGTGTCCCAAGGACTCGCTCGGCCATAGTCATCGGCCTATGTGAGGGCAACCACACAAAATGGCTGCCGTACACAAAATGGAACCCAAGGGTTCAAACGAAATCCCTGAATACATAGTGTTCTCATTGATCGATTAAGACGAAAACACTCGTACACACCACACTCGTGATTTGGGGTCCGTTGATACCAAAATCGTCTATATCCGACGACCTTTATTGAACGGGTTCAGAACCTATGAACCACGGACCCTCGAACTACGGAACCACAGACCCTCCTTTTGCCCTTACATAGGCAATAAACCCAAACCCATGTCAGTCTGAATCTAGGTCTATATTCATCAGATCATCGATATGTTGCTGTAGCATCATCCTAGTACTTAGTACCTCTCTCTGGACAGGTCTCCTCGAACACGAAGTAGCACAGAGGCCACAAATAGCAGGAGCACACTGTACACAGAGACAGAACAGGAAAAGGATAGCTAAGATCATTCCAATGACCATCAGAATCTTCCATCCCCAAGTGGATATCAATCCCCAAAACCATCCCATCAACGACCAATCTCCCTTATCTATATGTACAGAGTCGGAGATCTTATGTAGTCTGGAAATGGCCTGGAAGACTGACAGAGCGTTGTCTGGAATGAAAATGCAGCATCTCGATTGAATCAGTTTACACACTCCACCTCGGTCTGCAAGTATGACATCAAGAGCAACTCTATTCTGAAGTGTCATAAGTCGATCCGACTGGAGCTCAGCAGTCAAGTTACTACGGGCACCGGCAGTTTCGACTATGGTGGACTCAACCGCTCTTGTCAACTGGCGAATGTTCCTGCTGTTAGCCATCGGTCCCCAGAATGGCAGAAAACCTTTAAAGAAATCTCCCAACTCTTGCCCTGCGGTATCTACCTTACTGAAGACACCCCTAGCAACTCTCGTCTTATGGTAATCTCAGTGCAGACACTCTTCCCTAACTGAGCTTTCGGATTCTTGCCATTACCCTGCAGACAATAGCGACCCTGATGGGGCACTATACAAATCGGTGGAGAACTTTTCACTCGCTGGTTAACACTCAGACTAACTCCATATCCAGTAACGTCCCAACCACTATATGGTTGTTTCTCATCTTTCGGAATAGTCTCAACCGCATTAGTCCCTTTAACCATGTCGACTATACCTCTGGCCAGAGCACTATTCTTTGGATTATCTTTCGGTGAACGTTGGGGATAGACACTATGGGCATAAATGAACATCGTTCTATATGCCCAAATAGAACCATTTAGGCTGAAAGGCAAAACCAAGTATGGAATACCTTTACCGGTCGTATGGGGCATTAGGCCACAAATCCAACAATTTGTCGTGTTGGTGCAAAAGTTGAATAAATAAAGGAATTGTTGGCAAATTCCAATCTTCTAACTACTTCATATTCGGGCAGAGGGTGAAAAGAATGAGAAGAAATGGTAGGAGGAGGTGTAGGTTGCACAGTGGGCATAAACGTCACTTTAAAAGAAAATGTCACATAACCAATAAAAAATATCATTAAGCTCAGCAACATGAATAAACACAATATTAAAAATCTTTTTTCGTGTCATTAGTTTGTAAACTTTGCTCTTAAAGCTTATTGTCCCAACAGGTCTCTCCAACTCGAAGAACTCCATCCTCACTAAATATGCTGCTCGTGGTGGTAGGGTGTTCTATGCTAAGAAATGCCTCTGTCAGCCCAAGGCAACTCCCTTAGGCCAACCAGAACCGTCAACCTATTGTCTCAGACTTGCACTCCAAAGACTTGTCAACCGCAACCCTACAGCTGAACCCGGATGGCGGTTCGAAAAACAAAAATCAAAGTAGTTCGGAGGGGAGTTAACCTGCAAACAGAAAAATCATAAAAACTTTATTTGTTTATTAGTCCCGCGACTCTCGGTCGCAAATTATAACGGTCTTTGTTAGGCAATGTCTGTTCGCGGAACAGGAGTTCAGGCTCAGTAGTGTTCAAACGATTCAAAGGAGGCACAGCTTCTTGAAGAAGATCATCACTTTCTTTTTCAGTGTTCGTTCCAATCAAACGGGCATCGCTGAATGGCAGAAAACGAGTCACGGTCTCAGTCTCAGAGTCTGGAAGTCCCTTCTGGACCCACCGGTCGTACGGCAAGGCAACGGAGCCCGTTTGCAGTGTACGCCGTGGATCCAATTTTTCTTGCCGTGCACTCGAACTGCGGAACGTGTGGATAGTAAAACCAAGTGGGGTCCTGTCTAGCGGGGCTGCTCGTTCTTCCTCCGCTGAAAGTTCTTGACAAACACCCAGGAACCGGGTTCAATGGCGTGACCTGGATCTTCAGAAAGCTGTGGTAAACTGTCATGAACCTGTTGGTGTAAGACACGCAGTTTAGCCGTCAGTTCGTACAAATAATCAAGTAACACAGGATGTTCAATCTCACTAAACTTCGTCGGTCTTGGCACGCCCAAAATATTCGCCGGGCGGCCAAACATGACCTCATAATGACTCAAACCCATTCGCGAATGCACAGTCATTCTTGTGGACAGAAGGGCTAAGGCAAAGCATCTCGCCATTGCAAACCAGAGCTCGCTTGAATTGTAGCTAATTTTTTTTTTAAAACCTTTATTTCGAAAAAGTAATACAAATACAGACCTACAACCACAGGGGCCGGCCAGTAGCAGTAAATATCGAAATCAAAAATAATACACAGCTCATCAGCCGACAACCCGGGGGTTCGGCAGCTATATAATATGCCCACACGATGTTCCTGTGATGATAGGAGGATAAATGAAAAGTTTCACATTTTATATTTTTTGAAAAACAAACATAACAACAAAATTCCGAGGTGACATTTATAATGTATGTGGCTGTCTCAGATAGCAGGGGGAGCGACCCAGGTAAAGGCTGATGTGAAAAAGGATATGGAAACACGAGGAGGTAAGGAAGGGGTCGGGAGCGAACAAGCAAGTAAAATACAATATGCTATAGACGTATGGAATGCCCGGTCATGGGGACAGAGGAATATCATTGGTTTCTACAAAAGGGAGAGTGCAAATCTCTCCACGATATGAGTTCCATTGACCCCATATCCTCCCCCATTTCTTAGGTCTTCCACAGGCGATGTACACAGTTTTTTCTTTGAACATGCACCAATCCATGTTTTCCTTCCAGGTTGAAACCAGAGGTGCCCTTTGAGACCCCCACAGCTGGGCTATGTCTCTTTTCACTATCATGTTGCTGAGGGTGGCCCATTGAGTCTGCGCTACGCTATAATCATTCGGCTCCCACACGTTCAACAGGCACCTTCTGGCCTCAGGCAATAACGAAACACCCGTAACCTCTTCCATAACCTCATGCACTCGTCTCCAATACACCACTACGTCGGACATTCCCACAAAATATGAAGAAAAGTAGCAAGCATACCGCAGCCACGCCTACACAACCCATCCATAGAGTAACCCATACGCATGAGGCGTGGACCCGTGACATACACGCGGTGCAAAATCTTCAATTGCACCAGCCGGAGACGCGCCGGAATCGCGACTTCCTTAGGGGATGATATCGCGGTCTGTCAATCTTCGTCATCCAGCTCCGGCCCGTCACCAGTCCAGGCCCCACGAAGCTGCACAAGAAGATCCGAGCGGTCATTGATGAGCTTTTTATAAATGAGGGAGATGGTACTATCAGGGACATACCCGTCAAGCACTCTGTCTTCCAGGGGAGAGGACTCTGGGATAGTGGTACCGGCCGGGAAGACGGATTCAAGTGCATGACGAAACTGCATATACCGGAAGTGCTCTTTATCGTCCAGTTTATACTCTTGTTGAAGTTCCACGAAGGTTTTGATCCTATCCTTGACCCAGAGGTCTCCTACCCTACTAATGCCAATAAGATCCCATTTGTCAAATCCCTTCGTCGTCCAAAGACAGCCCAGTCTCTCCGCCGCATAAAGCGGAGTGGCTCTGGTCAGCCTATCTGTCCATCCCGTGGCAGCAGTCGCAGCGCCCCACACTCGTACCGCAACCCCAGTGGGACCGGTAAGATTTTTCCCCGCCGATCTAGAGTAGAGCGCCCTATTATAGTCTCCTCCCGGCAGCTGCCATTTATCCATCTCGAATGCCGGTTTCCAAACCGGACCATACATTGCGTGGTTGACCACACTCAGTTGCGATGCCCAGTAGTACCGTTTTATATCGGGCAACGCGATACCACCGTCGTACCAGGGCAAAGTCAATTTCGCCAGTGCAATGCGAGGTCGCCCGCCCCATACCAGCTTCCTCTGGAGGCCCTCGATCTCCCGGAAATAACTAGCAGGGACCAAGTCAAGCGTGTTTTGGAGAGCGTACAGAAATCGAGGGAGGGACATCATCTTAAACAGGGCCGCTCTCCCAACCGGGGACAGCGGCAAACCGCACCACGCTGCGATGTCCGACCGAAGCCGGCGGAGTGGCTGAAGCAGATTCCTCTCATACCGTACGGCTGAGTCCAAGGAAATATAAATCCCCAAGTATTTAAAGCCGTCGCGCGATACCGGTATTGGACAGACACGGGGCAACAGGGGCAGTTCTTCAGTGAGCGGGTAAATGCAGGACTTAGCCCAATTGATGGCTAAACCCGAGTTCCTCCCAAAGGAGCGCAACACGTCAAACAACACTCCTAGTGACTTACAAGGGGAAGTAAGGTATAACAGAATATCATCGGCGTACAACGATATACGGTCCTCAAAGTCAGAGGACCAACTAATGCCTTTAAGCGACGGCTCCCACCGAAGCCACGCGGCAAGGGGCTCAAGAGCAACCGCGAAGAGGAGCGGCGATAACGGGCTGCCCTTTCGTGTGCCTCTTCCTAGGACGAAAGGCTCCGAGGCCCTACCATTGACCACCACTTGGGCCAGTGGTTGTTCATAAAGAAGTTTGACCCAGCCAATAAAATTAGGACCGAAACCGAATTTTGCGAGGGCCGCCCACAAATACGGCCATTCTATCGTGTCGAAGGCCATCGAGGCATCTAAAGAGACCAAGATGGCCGACTCACGAAGTGACCCCGCCCTTGCCAGCACACCATGAAGGCGGCGAAGATTGAGAGCCGTATTCCGATGAGGAATGAACCCGGACTGATCAGGGTGTATCAAATCACTGATCACCATAATCAAACGATTCGCCAAAAGTTTCGCCAAAATTTTGGGCTCGACGTTCAGAAGTGAGATCGGCCTATATGACGAACATTGATCACAAGGCTTCCCATCTTTGTGAATGACGACAATGGACGCCAATCTCTGATCCCGGGGAAGGACTCCGAGATCTCGCAATTCCAAAAACATTTGGCGAAGATGAGGCGCCATCTTGTCCGGACACAATTTGTACAGCTCTACCGGGATACCATTCGGGCCAGAGGCCTTCTCTGAGCGAAGGGAGCGGATAGCAAGCGCTATTTCATCAGTAGAAAAATCCACCTCCATAAGCTCCCTATCCGACTCCGAAAGGCAAGGCAGCGCGATATCCCTAAGTAGCAAATGTGAATCCTCCTCTGGCCTGTCCGAGACCGGCGCGTATACCTTCTGAAAGTGCTGAGCAAACACCGCGACTATCTCATCTGGGTCCACAACCCGTTCACTGTCCTCTCTTACCACAACAGGCACTACACGATTCAACCTCTCTCTATTATCCAGCCACGCAATCAACTTCCCGGCCATATCACCAACATCATACAAGCGCACCTGCTGCTCACGACTCATCATCCTCGCCGCATCCGTTACCAGAGCTCTATAATCGGCCTGTTTAAGGGCCAAAACATGCAAACCCACGGGTGTAACCCCAGATTCCAACTCTTCTTCCAGAGCCGTGATTTCAGTCTCCAATCTCACCACTTCCTCATTCTTACTTTTCCTCGCGCTAGCAATCAGGGAAAGGGCTTGACCCCGGACAACTGTCTTATAGGCCTCCCACAGGGAGACCGAAGAGGACACAGAGCCAACATTCTCCGCAAAATAATGGTCCATACATTTGACCACCTCAGCCCTGGTTTTCGGGTTGCGTAGGTGCCAGGGGTTAATTGGGGCAACCCTGCCCTCTGCTCCCAGTTGTACATCAATCGTAAGCCAGAGAGGAGAGTGATCCGAGATCCCCTGAGCAAAATATCGAATTTCCCTCACAGAGACCATCTGCACCGCTGGCACCAGGATATAATCGAGCCTCGAGAGACTCCCATGCGCTCCCGAATAGAAGGTATATTGTGCCTGCCCAGGGTGCAGGTGCCTCCAGCACTCCACTAAACCCAGCGCATCCAGGAAGTTGCTCATCCATAACTGTGATCTTAAAAGAGTCCAGGGGGGGTTACGATCCTCGCTACCACAAACAACTGAGTTAAAGTCCCCACCAACCACCAACATGCCCAGAGGGAAATTCAATACCACTCTACCCAGATCGAAAAACGTGACGGACTGTAAACCCGGTGGGACATACACAGAAAGAACAGAGATCGTCTTCCCCTCCCAGCGACCCGTAATGGCCGTGTACCGGCCTCTATCATCTAACACAGTATCATCTATCTCCAAGGGGAGGGAACTCCGGACCAGGACACCCGCCCCCCTAGACCCAGTAGTGAATCCTGAATGTGCCACCAAACGGTATCCCCTTCTATTCAGTGCCTGGCAAGCATCCCCAGATGTGTCTCCTGCAGTAACACTATATCAGGTGAAAGACGTTTCAGATACTGTAAAACAATCCCCCGCTTGATCCTATCACCCAGACCATTAACATTCCAACTCAGCACCCGCAGCCCCCTACCCCCCATTCCAGAAATTTGAGCTGTGCTCCCCCCATAAAGAAATAGGCACAGTGGTCAAAGTGTGCAGCGAAAGAGAACCTCGGAACAAACAAAAAAACAAAAAGCCCCCCCCCACCCCCAGGAAAACCCCTAGAACATACCCCCCCACCCTGCACCCCTGCGTTAGACCCGAAAGCCACCCCAACTTGCAGTGTGCCTGTCGCCCCATTAAACTAATCTACGAAAAGAGAGAGAAAGACCCCTTAGAGGAGGAAGAATCCCGAGCCCTCCCACCCCTGGGTAATCAACAGTTCATGCACATAGGAATAGTCAAACCCCCGCTGTCAGTCCATATAGGTGGCACACCGGTAGGGACTCACTCAACCCGTTCCTCCAGGCCACCTTCAGCTCCCTTCGATTGTTCCTGTCGATCACGGTGTGCCGCAAAGCATCAAGCCAGTCACTGGCAACCTCCGGTCGATCAAAGCGAGCCGGGAACAGCATGGCGTACTTTAGTCCCATGTCTCTGAGGAGCCTTTTCACACCGGTGAAGCTCATGCGTTGTTTTTGCACCGCTTGCGTAAAGTCTGGATAAAAACTGATCGACGCATTGTCAAACTTAGTGGGTCCATTGGTGCGTGATGCTTGCAGCATAGCGTCTCTGTCCCGAAAATTAAAGATCCTGGCTATAATAGGTCTTGGTGCGGTGCCCAGTTTAGGCCTACCACCTGCGACTCTGTGGGCACGCTCCACGGTAAAAAAGTTGCTGAGTCCCTTAGGCGCGAGATGATGCAGCACAAGGTCCTCCACAAAAAGATCCGTGGAGAGCTCCGAGGAATTTTCCGGGACACCAATAATGCGAACATTGTTGCGCCTGGCCCGGCTTTCGAAGTCGTCCAGCCGACGGGCAAACAAGTCATTTGATGATCGGAGACTTAGAACCTCCGCCTGTAGATCAGAGACATACATCGTGAGACTTGCGGTCTTAATGTCCAGCGACTTGACCCGCTCGTTGGTCTTTGCGAGGTCCGTTCTAATAAGGTTGACTTCAATCGCCACAGTGTCTATCTTTGAAGCCAGGGTCTCATATTGCTGACCCATCGAGGTCTTCACACTGGCAATGGCGCCCATGACATCCCGCAATGTCAATCAATCAATCAATCAGTGACACTTATAAAGCGCGCTACATACCCGTGGGGTCTCAAGGCGCTGGGGGGGGGGAGCCGCTACTGCTCGAACAGCCAGGTCTTCAGCTTCTTCCTGAAGGAGAGGTGGTCTTGGGTCAGGCGCAGGTCGGTCGGGAGGGAGTTCCAGGTCTTGGCGGCCAGGTGGGAGAAGGACCTTCCTCCTGTAGTCGCTCTTCGGATGCGGGGGACGGCGGCGAGGGCGTGGTTGGCTGATCGGAGGTGGCGTTTGGGAGCGTAGAAGTTGACTCGGCTGTTGAGGTAGCTCGGGCCTTGGTCGTGTAGGGCTTTGTGTGCGTGGGTGAGGAGGCGGAAGGTGATTCTTTTGTTGACGGGGAGCCAGTGAAGGTCTCGCAGATGTCCGGAGATGTGGCTGGTTCGTGGGATGTCGAGGATGAGTCTGGCTGAGGCGTTCTGGATCCGCTGGAGTCTCTTCTGGAGCTTGGCGGTGGTCCCGGCGTAGAGGGCGTTGCCGTAGTCCAGTCGGCTGGTGACGAGGGCCTAGGTGACGGTCTTCCTGGTCTCGGTGGGGATCCACCAGAAGATCTTCCGTAGCATGCGTAGGATGTTGAAGCATGCCGAGGAGACGTTGTTGACTTGCCTGGTCATGGAGAGGGAGGAGTCCAGGATGAAGCCCAGGTTGCGTGCATGGTCTGTCGGTTTGGGTGCGGTGCCCAGGGCGGGAGGCCACCAGGAGTCGTCCCAGGCGGAGGGAGAGGAGCCCAGGATGAGGACCTCCGTCTTGTCCGAGTTCAGTTTCAGGCGGCTGGTCGTCATCCACTCGGCTACCTCTTTCATCCCTTCGTGCAGGTTGGCTCTGGCGGCGGCGGGGTCGTTGGTCAGGGAGAGGATCAGCTGGGTGTCGTCGGCGTAGGAGATTATGCTGAGGTTGTGTTTGCGTACGATGGCCGCGAGGGGGCTCATGTAGACGTTGAAGAGGGTGGGGCTCAGAGATGATCCTTGGGGGACGCCGCAGATGACTTCGGTGGCCTCTGACTTGTACGGTGGTAGGCGGACTCTCTGTGTTCTCCCGTCGAGGAAGGAGGTGATCCACTCCAGCGCCTTGTCCTGGATTCCGACGTTGCTGAGGCGCCGTACTAGGGTGCGGTGGCAGACCGTGTCGAATGCCGCGGAGAGGTCTAGGAGGATGAGGGCCGCTGTTTCTCCATTGTCCATCAGGGCTCGGATGTCGTCGGTGGCGGCGATGAGGGCGGTCTCGGTGCTGTGGTTGGCTCGGAAGCCGGACTGTGAGGGGTTGAGGGATCCGTTCGTCTCGAGGAAAGCGGCCATCTGCTTGTTGACGGTCTTCTCGATGACTTTGGCTGGAAACGGGAGGAGCGAGATGGGGCGGTAATTCTTGAGGTCGGTGGGGTCCGCTGTTGGTTTCTTGAGTAGGGCGCTGAGTTCGGCGTGTTTCCAGCTCTCGGGGAAGATGGTGGTGTCGAGGGATGTGTTGATGATGTCTCGCAGGTGGGGTGCGATGACAGCGTCGGCTTTGTTGAAGACGTGGTGAGGGCAGGGGTCGGTCGGTGATCCGGAGTGGATGGAGTTCATCGTGCGGATGGTGTCTTCGGTGCTGATCGGGGTCCAGGCGTGGAGGGTGGTGGTGGGGGGTGGTTGTTCGGTCATGGTGTGCGTTGGTTGGTTGTTGAAGCTGTTGTGTATGTCCGCGATCTTGTTGTGGAAGTATGAAGCCAGGGAGTTGCAGAGGTCTTGCGATGGGGTGATGTCGTTGTTTCCTGCGCTGGGGTTGGAAAGCTCTTTGACGATGTTGAAGAGTTCCTTGCAGTTGTGTGCGTTGTTGTCCAACCGGTCCTTGAATGCTGTTTTCTTGGCGGCGCGGATCAGCTGGTGGTGTTTCCGGGTGGCAAGTTTGAAGGAGGTCCTGTTGTCCGGTGTCGGTTCCCTTCTCCAGACTTTCTCGAGGGCTCGGCAGTTCTTCTTGGAGCTCTTGAGTTCGTCGGTGAACCATGGGGCTTTCTTGCTGCCGGGTCTGCTGGGCGGGGTCCTCAGTGGGGCGAGTTCGTCCGCGCAGTTGCTGATCCACTTCGTGAGGTTGTCGGCGGCCTGGCTGGGGTTCGCTGAGCTGGCCGGAGGGTGCTGGCTCAGGGAGGTGGCGAGCTGGTCTGCTGTGATCTTGTTCCAGCTTCTGCGGGCGGTCTGTTGCTGGTGGTGGTGGGTCGTTGTTTTCTTGAAGGTGAAGTGGACGCAGCTGTGGTCCGTCCATTGAAGCTCTGTGGTGTGGCTGAAGTTGATGTCCTTGCTGGATGAGAAGACAGCGTCGAGTGTGTGTCCGGCGAGGTGGGTGGGGGTGGACACTAGTTGCTTGAGTCCCAGGTTGGTGAGGTTGTCGAGCAGGGTGCTGGTGTTGCGGTCGTTGTTGTTCTCCAGATGGAAGTTGAGGTCTCCCAGGAGGATGTAGTCAGCGGAGGGGAGGGCATGTGGGCTGACGAAGTCGGCGATGTCCTCGCTGAATTGTGTGCGTGGTCCAGGGGGTCGGTAGATCAGGGTGCCTCTGAGGGTGGTGTTCGGGTTGGTGTGGATCTGGAAATGCAGGTGTTCGGCGGTGGTCAGGGAGTTGTCGGTGCTGGTCGTGAGACGGATGGTGCTCCTGTGGATGATGGCGATGCCTCCTCCCATCTGGTTGGCGTTTCGGTCCCTCCGGACGATCTTGTAGCCCTCTGGGATGGCGATGGCGATGTCGGGAGCTGAAGAGGCGTTCATCCAGGTCTCCGTGAGGAAGGCAACGTCTGGAGCTGTGGTGTCGAGGAGGTTCCAGAGTTCGATGGCATGTCTGTGGATGGAGCGGGTGTTGAGCAGGATGCACTTGAGGTGGGTACTGCTGGTGTTCGGCTTGGTGGGTGCTGGTGCGAGGCAGGTCCGGATGCAGGTGAACTTGCAGGCGTGGCAGCTGAAGGGTCCGTGGGTACGTCGTGGAGAGGCTTGATGGCATTCTGGGAGTCGGCCGGTGTTGAGAGCGGTGAGGGTGGCGGCGGAGTACGTCAGGCGGGTCGGTCGGGGTCTTCGTGGGCCAGGGGTCCTGGCGCTGGTCGCGATCCGGTCGCGGACGGGCGTAGACGGGCTTACCTTTGGCGCGCCTTCGGCGCACAATCGGCGCGCCCGCTGCGCGTGACCGCTGCGCGTCCGCACGGTCGCCATTTAAGGCGAAGTGCGCGGAGCAGCTGGGAGGCGGGGAGGGAACAGAAGAGAAAAGGGGCGGGGCCAATGGCGGTGGCGGGAAGCGAGAGCGGAGGGCGGCGAGGTAGGCGGCCAATCAGGAAGGAAACTGGACACGGCACAGGGGATACAAAGAAATTAACAGGCACAAATTTAGGGCAAAACAAATAAAAACGGCAAAATACGCGAGCAGACGGCAGAAACAGACAAGCACAAATTTAGGGCAAAACAAGGAAAAACAGCAAAATACGCGAGCAGACGGCAGAAACAGACAAGCACAAATTTAGGGCAAAACAACTGGGAAACCAGAGGGGAGCGACCACGGCGTCAGCGAGGCCGGCGGCGAGGCAGAAGGCAGGCAGAGGGGGAACACACGCAGCAGCTGGTGGCCGTGCGGCGCGGGGGTGTCCCACAAGTGGGTCAAGTCTTCCGTTACAGGAGAGCCATCCCCAGTCTCATCCAAGACTTTACCCGCTCCACCAGGGGATCCCTTCGGGCGGGCAAAGCGATCAATAGTATTGGATTGGGCAACACCGCCTCGGAATGCACCCCTGGTGGCCCTCTTCTCACTCTCCGACCTGCCCGCCATGTTTGGTAGCGAGCCCAGTTGGGCCGTTCGAGATCTGGTGAGAATGGCTCTCCGCAGAACCGACCAGTAAAGTCAGGGATGAGGGCGAAAGAAGAAGAGGTGCGGGGCCAGCAGCAGGGCACAGGCCAATTTTAGCTAATTTTAATTTCAAGGTGCCATTATAGCACTCGACTAAACCAGCTGATTGGGGGTGATTTGCAGCGTGGAATTGCTGCCTTATTCCTAATCCCTCACATACTTTCTTCATCACTTGACCCACAAATTCACTCCCATTGTCACTCCAGATCATTCTCGGCAATCCAAATCTAGGGAAAAACTCTTTGATAAGGGCTTTCACTGTGGACAAGGCAGTATTGTCCTTCAAAGGGTAAGCTTCCACCCATCTAGAAAAAGAGCAAACAACCACTAACACATATTTCAGGTTGTTGCACCTCTCCATGTGGATGAAATCTAGCTGCAAAGCCTCGAATGGATACGTTGGAGGAGCAAAATGACCAGCCGGAGTTGGAGTTCCCTTACCAGGATTGTACATCAAACACACCATACAGTTCTTAACCAAATTCTCTGCACATTTGGGAATTCCTGCATTCTGCCAAACCGGGGCCAACAACTTGCAAATCCCTTTCACGCTGATATGTGCCATCCCATGAGCCATTTTTACAATTGGAAGCACATATGCATCAGGTAACAACCATCTTTGATGCTCAGACAAATCAATCCAACAACCATTCGAGTCCAATCTACCCTTACTCTCTCTCCATTCATTCAACTCTTTCTCTGTAGCTTCAGCTTGGATGGATTTAACACTCTCAATCGTATCTTCACACATGCTTCTATCTGGAACGCATCTCGCCGGACCTGCAACATACATTCGGCTCATCACATTTCTCGCAGTTTCTTTCGTGACTTCATCTGCAAACGCATTTCCACGACCAACATCATCCGTAACTTTCTTAAGTGCTCTGCATTTCACAATCACTACTTGCAATGGCAAGGTAAGTGATTCAAGGAGTTCATTCACCAACTGGCCATGCTGGATTTTTGTCCCATGCGAAGTCAGGAACCCACGCTCTCGCCACAAACGTCCAAAACTATGGGCAACACCAAACGCATACTGGCTGTCAGTGTACACATTCACTCGTTTTCCTTTCGCCAACACACATGCTCTCGTTAATGCAATCAACTCTGCTGCTTGCGCTGAATTATGTGGGATACGTGCAGCTTCAACAATCGTATGCAAAGTCGTAACAGCATATGCCGCAGTCGTATCACCATTCGGAAGCTTGAAGCACGAACCATCAACCAACAAAGTACCATCACATTCTGGAAGAGGAGTATCCCTAAGGCCTATCCTCTCTTTCGTTTCTTCCTCAGTTCTAAGGAAACAATCATGGTGTTCTTCAACATTATCTGTCTCAGCTGAAATTGGCAACAAAGTGGCTGGATTCAACGTGTTGCATCTTTTAATGTGCACATGACTCGCTAATAAGGGCAATTCGTAACCCGAGAACCGAGCACTAGTTAAGTGCTGTGTCTTGGTACGATTCAACAAGGTATCCACTGCATGTGCAACCATCACAATCAGTGTATTGTCCATAACCAAACCAGCAGACTGTCAAATCGAAACAGCCGCTGCTGCTGTAGCTCTCAAACAACTCGGCAACGCTCTTGCTACCGGATCCAAGGTTGACAAAAAATAAGCACATGGACGCTGCTTATCGCCAAACTGTTGAGTCAAAACTGACAATGCACATCCCTCTCTCTCTCGTGGACATACAATGTGAAAGGCTTACTGTAGTCGGGGGTACCCAACACAGGAGCCGAACACAACGCATTGCGTAGTTCTGTAAAAGATCTTCTGACATTCGTCAGTCCAAGGAATAGGATTTGGAGTATCCTTAACAGTAAGAGCTATCAAAGGCTTTGCTAACAACGAGAAATTAGGGATCCACTGTCTACAGTACGACGTAATACCCCAAAACGTACGTACTTCTCTCTGTGTCGTAGGCACACTCATCTTCGCAATAGCTTGAATTCTTTCAGGGGTCAGTTTCCTTACCTCCTTCGTTAGGAGGTGACCTAAATAGGTTACTTCTTGTCGACAATATTGCAACTTCGAAAGAGAAACCTTGTGATGAAAATCAGACAAGTGGCGTAACAATGACAAAGTGGCCTCTCTACAAATCTCTTCATTGTCAGCAGCAACTAACAAATCGTCAACATATTGAATAAGAGCAGCACCATCAGGTAAAACCAACTGATCAAGTTGCGTTTTCAAAGCTTGGCTATAGATCGATGGACTCTCACAGTAGCCTTGAGGAGCGCGCTTAAAGCGGAAACTTCGTCCTCCTAAAAAGAATCCAAAAATATCTCTACTCTCCACGGCAATCGGTATGCTGAAGAAAGCATCCGAAAACCACGTGGCTGTAGCCGGGATCAAAGTTAACAAAGCGGTGATATCAGGTAAAACAGGAAATTGCGGAACAACGATCTTATTCACCTCGCGAAGATCGATCACAAACCTATATACAGGAGGCTGTGAAGAATCAGTCCTCTTCAGAACAGGCAAAACCGGACATTACCTCTCGTTTCCTCAATCACACCCTTTTCAATCAGATCATAGATGATCGCCAAAAGTGCTCGCTCACCATCACTTGAGATACTATACTGTGGAATACGCGGTAACCTAGCATTCGCTTTCAGTGTCACAACATATGGCAGAATCTCCAAGAGGCCTACATCGCTCGGACCAGTAGCCCAAAGAGAATCAGGGAGAGAAGACAATTCAGGTGGAAGTCGATCTTTAGATATATACATCGGAGAGATCACTCTCTCACCCAATGTAAGATGTACTCCTGACAGAGAACAATACAGCGTCGCATACAATCTTTTTAACAAGTCCAATCCCAACAAGTTCTCACCACAACCGGTCGTCAAAATGAGGGGTGCTTCAAATTTACGAGGTCCAACAGAATGAGACAACGGACTAGAGATCAGATTCGTAACCGGGGTGCCAGAAAAACCTACTGAAACATTCTTTAAGCCAGACAAAGGTGCGCCAGGTAGTTTAGAGTGCATAATAGAACTCTTCGCAGAACCAGTAGCCAACAGAAAAGGCTCTGACACACCTGATGCAATCACTTCAACATAGGGTCCACTCTGATCTACTGGAACTGAAACAACTCCCTCTCTTTGTCTATGGCTGTCCTAGCAATCATTACCATCCACTTCCTCACCTTCGACGTAGTAATCGTCCGTATAGTACTGAGCTGTCCTACCAGACGCACCCTGTTGCTGATAAAAACTATTCATAGAATTCTGTGGAGGCAAAGAACGCGTGTTCTGACCACGACCTCTACCTCTAGGCGCTTGTTGAGCACCTCGACCTCTCACACCCGAAGCACCATTTGTGCGCTGTAACAAAACCGGACAACTACTCTTGAAATGGCCCTCTTCTTTGCAATACGACACTGATTAAGCCCATACGGAAAACTTTGTTGAGAAGACTCGTTCCTTTGCGAGTTTCTCGAATATTGCTGATTCTGCTGATAATCGCGTTGATTATTACGGGGCGGATAAGCTTGTTGTAGAAGAACTTTAGTCTTCAATTCCTTAGTCTTCTTGTCCGCTTTCTCTATCTCATCTTTGTTCCTATTTTCATAGTACTGGGCAGTAGCTAAAATCTGTGCTGACGTGGAAACGGCCCAAGCACTCTCAGAATCCTTCAACCTATTGCACAATTCGGGAAGCAAATTATGAACAAATTTGTCGACGAACAATCTCTGACCACCTTCGGTAGCCATGTCTTGACCACTGTGGTCTACAAAGGTCTCTTCAAATCGCGTGAAAAAGTCGAACACAGTTTCATCTTTCTTCTGCTTGCACGCAGACAACTTGTCCCAATTGACACGTACTTCAGGCATCAAAGTCTTCATATAAGTAATAATTTTACCAGGAAGTTCAGTATTCAAATCCTCAGGCTTAGCGCCACCTACTTGTCTATTATCTGCATCTCTAAGATTAACCCATGTCTCACCTAATTCCTCCGCATGATCCGTATGACGAATCTTACTCCAAATAGGCTGTGGAACAACATTCCCAAACAACATATCTATATCTGCTAGATTCATGATACATGAACCCACAGTCTGAGTCAACTCCTTATAGTATCCTGCCGGATTTTTGCGCGGATCAGGCAAAGTCTGCTTAAGCGCTAAGACTTCAGGACGCTTCCAAGGAACATGTACCCAAACACACTGAAAATGTGAAGGAACATTTCCATCAGCAGCTCTCCAAACTGGAGGAACCTCACGCATCGGATACTGACGCGCTTTTCTCCCTACTGACGAATCAGGCTCAAACAGTTGCTCAGAAGGAGTTGCACTCCGAAATGACAACAACGTCGCAACTGCTTTTTCAATCTCGAGACCCACAATGGTCCCTTTTGCAAACTCGGATTGTATTCAGTACAACTCAGATGGAGCTTGTCCTACTTCTTCTACCCATTGTTAAAAAAGGAACGCACACATCATTTCAAAGACATACCGTTGCTTTGGTACTTCCCATTGATGGAAAACATCCATAATACCCTCAAGATCATACTGCGTAGAATACGTAACCCATTTACGCGCCATGTGATCCAATACTGTCCGTTCATTAGCCTCAGGCAACTGACTACGCGATTGTCTACGCTCCTCAACAGGAGACATACCCAATGATCCCAACAGAGGAGAAAAGGTACTAGTAACTGCAGCAGTCATTCTTTGTCTAGCAGAGGGAGAAGGTGACAAAATAAGAGAAGATGGAACAACATGACAGGAAGCCAAAGTCAGAACAGAAGGAGTATACAAGACAGGCGTAGGAGTAGCAGACGAAGGAGGTAGAAAAGTCGGCGGCCCTTGAGAAGGCTGCACCAAAGGAATAGTAGCCAACGGAAGAGGAGATGGCTGTGGAGGAATCGCAGGTGGCACAGCAACCGGAGGTTGCGCAACTACAACTGGTGGCGGTGGTGCCGTAGCATTCTGTGCATAAGGGGGTGGCGAACTCAATAGATGCAACATTAAAGGATCTTTCGCAAGATCTTTCTTCTCTTCCTGCTCTTTAGGTGGCAAAGCTGGGTAGCACTTATCTACCGCTAACTTCCGGAACCTAAGCATTTGTTCGCTCTCTTGCTCTTCCTCATTATCCCTAAACTGTATAGCAGCTTGCACCATTGACAAACCTCGTTCTCGTTTATTCTTCTTCGCTAACTTAATTTCTTCCTGCTTGGCTTCTTTTCGCTATATGCGCAAAGAGTCAGACATTGCCGGCCGGGCTTTCTTCTTGAACAGTTTAACTTCGAGATTATCTAAAATCTCTGTTTCAAAGCTACTATAACTGGGCCACTGTAGGACACCGTCTTTTCTCGTGTATTTAACCCAGATGTCATTCTATCGAATAGGGCCCACACCATGTTTTACATAGAGCTCATAGGTCAGAGTTCCAATCGGAGGAACAAGACACGAATCCTCCAATCGGGAGTCCCTAGAACAACCTAAACCAAATATATTTCCAAGTCTGCTAAGACCAGGCATCTTCGCTCACTAGTCTAGCTTCAAACTTCAAGGGAAATCTCAAAACAATAGTCTCGTGAATACACGAGTCCCTCGGCTTTAGGGCCTGCAGGTACCAAATCAAAGCGATCCTCGAAGGGATACCAAAACAAACTAAGGACTGGGAGATGCTCCACTCATACTTAACTGAAATGTCGATGGCGTCACCAGAAGACCCGTCTATCGTCTCGCTCTACAAATCGTCTATGGCTCCAAGACAGGGCGACAGTGAGGGCAGCAGTCCTTCGTAGCGGTCGGAAGGCGGGGAACCTCGCAGCAAAGACTTTCGGACCACGACGACATGCAGGGGTCGATGAAGTGGCAGGCCTTCCTCCAGAATTTCCACACGAAGCTCCTCACGATCTTCGGGCTTGGACCGGTACCGCTGAAGTCGCCCCACTTTGGGCGCCAACTGAAGAACCGGGTTTTAGAACCCAGCAGCGCCAGGGATAACGCTCGAAGGCTTCGGATTCCCCTGCCTCGGCAAACAGAGACACGGGACACTTCTTGATGACGTCAAAGACCAAAGTTTATTGGCTGCAACCAGGAACAGAGGTCTACGAAGCACAACACAGGTGGTTCGCTAGAGACTGCACAAATTCAATGAGCGGAGCATGGTCTTTTATGCCAAAAATCACATTCCAGGCTAGCATCGATTACATACAAACTAACCAATCACAGGGTGACATTTTAAAAGTAGCGCATGATGACAATCCCGCTTTCCGTTGTCCAGCCCACCAGAAATGACCAAGCACATTCCAATATCCTGTTTGATCAGGCCGGACAAACCCATCATAAAACCTCAACCCAAATCAGTGATTATGTCGTAAAGGAAGGAGCAGAAACAGATGAGAAGCAAGATAGAAGGGTGGGTGCAGTGTACTGTAAACTCAGCAATGTTCTGCTCTTTGATCTTTATCTGACCAGCTGCTTAACAAGGAACTGGCTCAGCGAGGTCAGCCTCGGGCAAGGGAGTCAGTTTGGCCAGGTCACTCAGGAGTCAGCTAAGGTGTACGTGTCCCAAGGACTCGCTCGGCCATAGTCATCGGCCTATGTGAGGGCAACCACACAAAATGGCTGCCGTACACAAAATGGAACCCGAGGGTTCAAAAAAAATCCCTGAATACATAGTGTTCTCATTGATCGATTAAGACGAAAACACTCGTACACACAGCACTCGTGATTTGCGGTCCCCTGATACCAAAATCGTCTATATCCGACGACCTTTATTGAACGGGTTCAGAACCTATGAACCACGGACCCTCGAACTACGGAACCACAAACACGAGACTAAGCTAAATCGGAATATCCTAGCAGACAGCTTACAATGTGAAAAAGCCTTAGTGATTCCATGGTTGAGGTTTATCAGAAATTTTACGTCCGATATCGGACATTTGGAATATTATACTAATCCTAAACCCATGCAATCTATTAGCAGAAAGGAGTTAAAGAAAGAGGGTCTCCTTCATTTAGACTCTATAAGACTAGCAGGAGAAAGTGTAAACCCACTGTCATGCATAATCAATTGGTTTTAACTTCTTTTAGTATTCAGCCTTACTTGTTATTTGTACCTGGTGGCTACGATAGGTTTTTATTAACGCGTGTTAGATTCAGTATTTTTCACAGGCTTGTGACTTTCACAATTGTTAATGATTGGTCTCGAGAACTAAGCCTGTGCCCATGTGATAATCACTCAGAACAAACTACAATGTGACTTTTACTGTAAATTTTATAGCCATTTAAGGAAAGTCTGGATTTCCCCAATACTAAAAGCGCTTGGGCTGAGACAATGTCGTCCAGCTTTTCTGGTGTTACAGCTTCTGGATGATATACACAGGGCTTGGAGAGTAGGAATGTTTTTTTTAAAAGTATATAGCCACAGGAAAATTATTATATTTTAATTGTGGAATTCAATATTATGATAGCTTGCATGGTGAAATGTTATTGTATAAAGGCCCTGTATATGATATTTTTATCATATCTTTTGTATGAATTGTTTTTTTAACGTACATTTATGTTTGTCTCAAAAAGCAATCTAATAAAGTGAATTTAATTGAATTGAATTGAACAGGGCCTATCATATATGGCGGTGAAAGCCAAGACCTCAACCCCACCCCTGAGAAGAGCGAGGCCTGTGGAGAGTGCAACCGTGACTTGGCTGGGGACGGGGAGACCGCTCTGTCATCGGCGAGTTGAGCGCGGGGTGGTGCGCTGCGACCAGCCTCCTGACTGCACGGTGCGGAGCTGGAGGCGAGAGATGTGCAGACTGAGGACCAGAGGATGGACGCTAACAGGCGCTCCCAACTGTAAGTCTGGAGCAGTGCAGGTTGCTGCTGGTGTTCCTTCCTCTCCCCCCCTGCACCTGCGTTGGCATCAGACATTTGTTTAGCCCGAACAGAGTTAGTTGGCCAGGTGAGGAGGAGCGAATAAGCGCCTGGTGACAGGTTTTGTGTGCATTGTTCCCGGGCCCTTCCTTTGGGCGCTGGAGCAGCTGGAGCAGAGTCTCCGCCCACAGGCCTCAAGCAGGTGGCGTCAGGGGTGCAGCCAGGAGGCCCCCTGGGGTTGCCAGCGGTTGAACGGGTGGGACCCGCTTCGCTTGGGGGCAGCGACTTGGGACCGGCAGGCACCTACGGGGTCCCTGGGGCATGGGTCATTCCCAGAGCGGAAACGGGCTGAGCCAGCACGCCCCTACACCTGAACTGAGTCAATCCTAGTCGATTGTGCTGGGAAAGATCCAAGCCACCATATGGAAAAAACTGGGCAGAGCAGCGAGAGGCAATTTCCCCCGGCGGGGCAAACCAAAAGGCAGGGGTGAAACCCCAGGAGACGGTGGAGTGGTATCCACCCTCCACGCCTGCGCAATCTTCCCTGAGAACCTTTGGGGCACCAACCCTTACCTCACTTAAATCAAGCGCTGCTATATCCACCAAACATTGCCCTCAGCGTCCCAACCACCGGGCTCAGCGGCTAGTGACCGAAGGGAGGAAGCCGCAGGCAGGTCCCTCAGTGGAGACGTCAAATATGGCAACCGCCAAGGGGGGGGAAGAAGGACAGGTCCATTAAGGACCTGCTGCTCAAGACACAGGCGCCTAACATGTCGGAAGGCACCAAGCCGGTGGATTCTGGGGATGCTGACGCTCTACTCACTCGTACTTTTGTTGAAACCATCTTTGCGTCACTTCGGGAGGACTTCAAGCAGATGAAGGCTGAAATTGCGCAGGACATCAGGGAGGTACGAAAAGACGTGGAGTCCCTGGGAGACACGGTTTACACCCTCAAAACTCAAAGCAGGAGCAGGGATGAGGAGATTGAGCTCCTACAACAAGAGGTGCTACACTTGAGGGTTTAGCACCTGGACCTCCTGGCCCACGCAGAAGAGCTGGAGAACCGTCCAGGTGCAATACCAAAAGCATCCGCAATATTCTGCATGGAGCAGAAGGTCAGAACATCGCAACCTTTGTGGAGGGTCCCTTCAGTTCGATCCTTGATGCCCCGGATGACAAGGAAATCAAGCTGGACCGCAAGCACCGAGCTGGTCTTGGGAGACCTTCCCCTGCTCCCCTCGGATATTCTCACATACGTGCACGATTTTCAATTAAAGAAACAAGTCCTTCAGTAAGCTAGGGCCTGCGAGTCCTCGCAATTCCAGGGTCATCGGCCCCTTCTGTTCCAGGACTTAGCTGCTTCTGCCCTCCAGAAGAGGAGAGCCTTCTGGCCTGTCACAGCGCACCTTTGGGAAAGTAAAATACAGTATTCCTGGGGGCACCCTTTCTGTCTAATCTTCCGCCAAAATGGGAAGACTCAGCAAGTGTGATCAGTCAAAGAGGCCTGCCACCTGCTCAACATACCTGAGACTGACGCAGATGGCCCACCTTCACCTCCCAGGTCTGGGAGGGGTCAGTGACAGGGGAGCTGGAAGACTGTTGGCGCAAAGGCTTTGAACTCACGCCCGGATCTCAACACAATTGCTAGAGTGAGACAGGCAGCTCCGGCTTCATTGGGAGAGGACGCCTCGGGCACGGGATGAGGGCAGTGCATAATGTAGCAGTTACAGGTCTTCGTTCCGGATATATGTGAATAGCTGGGTGCACACTGGTTGATGCATGAGTTCGGGGCCCGGGGGACTGAAGCGACTTGGCGAACTGGACTTCTTCCACCCCCATCCCTTGGTAATGCATTCCCAGGACATTTTACCTTTCTTGTGTTCTGTTTTGTTTCTCAGTTGTATGCTGGGGGAGGGTTTTTAAGGTTTGGGACCCTCTGTAGATTTGCTTGCCCCGCTCCCCTCACATGGCTGCAAATTGTAGTTGGTTGGTATCTACGGTTGGCCAGTGACCCTCTCTGTAGGGACCTGCCTCGCAGCGCCTTAGCCACCTCACCAGAAGTAGGCCCATGACCCGACCTCTTAAGATTTTTAACCTTGAACCGGAGGGGGTTAAATAATCTGGTCAAGCGCCGAGCCATACTGACGTATTTAGAGCACTCTGAGGCCCATGTATGTTTGCTGCAAGAAACGCACCTTCTCCCCTGAGATACTCATAGATTGCGTTCCGGTGCATTCCCACAACAATTTTTCTCTTCACTCTCCACGAAGAAAGCAGGGGTGGCCATCATGATCTCTAGCAAGTTTCCGGGGAAGATAGGGTCTAAGTGCGCTGAACAGAAGGGCAGACTCCTCGCTTACTCCTTCACACTAGGTCCGCAGTCAATCACCATAGGGTCAGCATACGCACAGAAGGGCCAGCAGAACTTCCTGAAGTCAGTGGTGCAGGATCTTGGTGCATCCTCCGACCGAATGGTTCTCCTGGGAGGGGACCTGAACATAGTCTTTGACAGCACCCTGGACAGATCAGCCCAGATGCAGGGCAGACAGGGGCACTCTCCGATGAAGGGAAACAACTGCTATTAAGCACAGGTCTGACTGACATATGGCTAGATCAGCATCCAACCTCACGGGAAAATTCATTTTACTCCCACTCCCACAAAACATAGACCCGGATTGATTACTTCCTTGGCTCATCGAGCCTATCACCCTTGGTCACTAGCGTAGAGATGCAGCCCTGCACCTTGTCCGACCACTCGGCAGTCACACTAGCCCTCCTCCTACCAGTGGAGTGTGCCACTCCACGCTCATGGAGGCTTCGGGACACGCTGCTACATAGGCCAGAGGTGGTCCAACAGGTCTCTAAGGCTCTGAGGGACTATCTTGTGGTGAACGATATTCCTGACATACACATTTCTACCCTCTAGGACGCCCTTAAGGTGGTATTGAGGGGCGAATTCATTGCAATCTCGGCCCTAGACAACAGGCAGCGTAGAGACAAGCGAGAGCTCCTGATGCAGCAAATGCAAGAGCTTGAGCGCATACACCAACGGACGGGAGCCCTGAGTATCTGGAGGCAACTCCAAGCGACGTGCTCTCAACTTGCTTCACTTGCCTTAGACTGGGCAGGATTTGCTGCACTACGGCTCTGCCATAATTTCTATACTGAGGGGATTGAGCTGGGCGGCTGTTGGCGCATAGACTCAGGCTGCAGAAACAGGCTTCGATGGTAGATGCGATTATGGCTCCTGATCAGCAAATTGCTGATACTTTTTGTCAATTCTACGCAGATCTATACACCAAACCTAATCTGTCTCCCCTGGCCCAGACTCAATATCTGCGGGGGGTTCCAACATCCACAGTCACTAAGGACCAGGCAGAAAAACTAGCCGCCCTAATTAGGATAGAGGAGGTAGTCGCAGCCACAACCAGGCTTAAACCTCTGAAGTCTCCAGGACAGGACGGCTTTTCCGCCGTGTTTTATAAAACTTTTTGCTCCATATTGGCTCCCATTCTCACTAGCATGTATAAAGCTGTTGGAGATACATCTGCTCTTCCTAGGTCGATGCTAGAAGCGTCGGTGATCGTTATTCCAAAGGCTGGCAAAGATACGCAACTTTGCGCCTTGTATCGGCCAATCTCTCTGCTCAACGTGGACTTCAAGCTTTTAACAGGTAACAGGTATTCTCGCGTCCCGCTTGTCACCGCTACTGCCTGGTCTGATCGACCCTGATCAGGCGAGCCTTCAGTGTGCGAACAATACAAAGCGTATAATTCATATAATTGACAAATTGCAACGCTTCGATACAGAGTACTTTCTCCTGTCTTTAGACTCTGAGAAAGCGTTTGACAGTGTTAACTGGTCATATATGAAAGCGACGCTACAGCACTTTGGGTTACCAGAGCGGTTCATAGCCTGGGTCTTTAGCGATTACTCAGACCCTGTCGCCATAGTCCGGGTCATTGGTTACACCTCCACCTCGTTTCCCATACAGAGGGGGACCAGGCAGGTGAGCCCTCTCTCCCCCTGCTCTTTGCTATTTTTATGGTGCAAATGGCCAACGTTTTTGGGACAACCAGTCGATCTCGGGCATTCGCTTTGGGGGAGATCTGCATACATACACCTAGCATGTATGCAGATTATGTCATTATGTCATTGGAAATGCTTCTCTATGGTCGCCGGTTTCAGAATTCACGTCCCTAAATCACAGGCCTTAAATCTTACCCTACAACCGCAGACACTCTCTTCTTTGCAGACTTCACTCCCTGTCCAGTGGGCTTCAGAGGCAATCCCCTACTTGGGGATAGAGCTGGCAGCATCAGTGTCAGACACAGTGATGCTCAACTATGCAACTCTACTCCAACAGGTGAGAGACGACCTACGCCGTTGGAGGCCGCATGCGCTGTCTAGACTGGGCCGGATAGCGTTTGATAAGATGTCTGTATTGCCCAAAATCCTGTTCTTCTTTCAGACTCTCCCACTTGAGCCACCTCAAGGAATGCTGAGCACTATTCATCAAGAGCTAGAATCTTTTATATGGGCGAGCAGAAAGCCTAGAATGTGACAAGACCTTAGCTACAGACCTCTGGAGGAGGGGGGCCTGGGAGTCCCCAAACTTCAGGATCACATCTGGGCGGCCCAGCTTAGAACCTTCGTGGAGTGGTCGCGCTCAGAGTCAGAGAAGCATTGGCTCTTCATAGACAGGGCGCTAGCCAGTAGATCGCTGTGGCAGATACCCTTCCTTCCCAAAGAGGCTGGACCAAATAATGTATACCTGTAACGAGGACCCCCTTGCGGGATGGGATAAAATAGCTATTAAAAGGAATCTTACCACCTTCCAATCCCCTCTGACTCTGATTGTCGCCCAACCCTCCCTCTCCACGGGTCTCGACGTCAAAGTTTACATGCGATGGACAGAAGAGGGTCGCAGATTGATTGGCCATCTCTTCAACGTTGAGGGCCCGCGTTCTTTCGCTGACTTATAGACACAATCGCAATGGACCGCACACCGCTAGCCCCTCCTCCGGATCGCCCCTAGGGACTCTGGTACATGGAGTTCTTGAGTGGTTCACCCCAGTGGGTGCAAGTAGGGACTTGTTGAACTGATGATCTCTAGACCTGATACATGTCCCGGGTTTTTGGATATCGTCCGAGACATGGCTCGGGTTTCGGGATAACTTCCCTCATCAGTAGAGAAAATAGTTTGGGGTGGAAGAGAAGGCCGCCAAGCAACCGTCAAAGGCCTTGATGCCCGAACCTCTCAAGAAAGAACAAGGAAAACCCTACTCACATCGGAACCAGGGCGTCATATTATAACAAAGAACAGCGGTTCCTGTGGTATGATATTTGTATAAATGATTCAAATATTTGCTTAATAGCACTTTAGCATAACAACGAAGGGTGGAAGGAGATGTCGAAAAGAGATGCAAGGACAAGTTTCAATCAGTCTCAGTAATGTTTATATTTCAAAACATACGTTGTTTAATTATACAATCGATATATAGTTTGTCACATAATCATGTGAAAAGCACAACAAAGAACTGTACGGGTGCACAGTGTCCCAAGTGTATACATATAAAACCAAAAAGAATAGTTACAACAACACACAAATAAACATAAACATGACGGTTTCTTATAGGATGACTAATTAAGGAAAATGACCTAAATATTAATAAATGATTCTAACTAGTGACCATATCCAGTCATAGGCACTTGTTGTAGGTTCAATTCCTTATAGCGTCGACGGCGTTTCAACCCTTAAGAATATGGGTCTCATCAGGACAGGACATACGGGGACATCTACAATTAAAACGGAGTGAAAATTAAGTGTTGGAAGTGACAACTACGTAATCTAATCGGTATTTGCTTAAGGGATCAATGTACCTGTATAGAGACTTGTAATCACCCATGCGTGATGAAAAAAGATAAAATTGACTTACAGGTAGCCCAGCCGGGTACTGTTGTCATGTGTGGGACAGAAATTGGGAATTAGCGTCAAAGAAACAAGACGGTATTCATTAATTTACATATTATGTAAGTTATTAAGGAAAAGACAGTACTCACCACTGTAGTGGTCAGCAACTCAGAATGATGAGTTATTCTCTCCAGGGAGTTTGATATCTACAGGACAGTGCCTGAGGGTTTTTGCGCCGGCACCTAATAGTGCTTGGATTGGTAGCGACGAGATACGTCAGTATTCCCATACAGGGCGATG
Organism: Lissotriton vulgaris; assembly: GCF_964263255.1. Classification (NCBI taxonomy): domain Eukaryota; kingdom Metazoa; phylum Chordata; class Amphibia; order Caudata; family Salamandridae; genus Lissotriton; species Lissotriton vulgaris. Next base: position 109,639 of record NW_028249782.1, read on the forward strand.
CCTGGTGGAGAAAAGGACATCTGATAAGTGCCAGGATGTACCCAAAAATGAAGAGGTACGATTACAGGGCAGGTACAGGGAAGTTATCCTACCTGCAAGGATCTTGTCTCGCTCGATGGCGTCTCAGTGAGTCGGTAGTGCTCGGGCGGTCTGCACTTCCGGGTATTGACGCTGACAGACCTGACGGGGAGAGTTGCGAAAACTCGATCCGCCGCAGGCTCTGTAAATGGAATGTCGAGTCTGATAGAAGTATATGTGGGCTGATCCGACATAAGTTGGCTATCTCGTAACATTAGCGGAGAATGGCTGCAAGGCATGTTTTTACTGTGGAATTGACATATAACGGCAATCTTATGGCTACTGCCTCCATGTATGCAGACTATTTACAACACTTTATATTCGATCTTTTTTACACATTGATTTTCAACATTTAACAATTTACAAATAGTGGTATGCAATACAGGTTGACTTATTACTACTGATGTACAATGTGCAATAATGTACAGAAACGCACGTGAGGAGGAACAACTTATATGTATATGAGAGCCAGTACACAGAAGACATTGGCTACAGTGAAAAAAGACCATCTGAATGATCTAAACAGAGAGAAAAAGGATAATGGTATATTCACAGGAAGTCTGGGATGTAAACAATTTAGTTTCTTATACTAGATACATATCCTCTCCATTCATCCGCTGAATTCAAACCATGATTGATGGAGTCAATTCTCTCAATCCAGTGACATTCCCTGCGCTGTAAAATTTGTGCGATATCGCCTCCTCTGTCTGGCACAGTTATGGTATCAATCACTTGCCATTTAATTTGGTCTGCAGTGTGATTATGATCTTTGAAATGTGTTACTAGTGGTGCTGTCAGAACTAGCTTCCTAATACGGCTTCGATGCTGGCCTACCCTTGCTTTGATTGGCTGTTGTGTCTGTCCAACATAGGGAAGGCCGCAGGGACACCATATACAATACACAACATTGCGTGTGTTACAATTTGAGAATGTTCCCAATGTGTGTGTTATATCTCCATGTTGGAACGTAGTGGTTTTGGACGTAAAGGGACATACCACACAGCTACCACAGGGGTAGTGTCCTACCACTGGTGGTAGACGCCACGCTGTCTCCAATGTAGCTGATGCTGCTTTTATTTTTTCACTGGAGGAATTTACCAGATGATCTTTTAAATTCCTTGCTCGTTTGTAGGCAAAAAGAGGAGCCTCTAGTGATGTATCAATGCTCTTTAGAATATGCCAGTTTTTTGTTATTAAACTGCGAATCTTGTTGGTGTGTGTACCAAAGGTGGTTACGCAGACAATTTTCTGCGTGTCTTTTTTTGGGCGTTTCAACAAAAGTTCTTCCCGCGGGCAATACCACGCACGTTTTAGCGATCTCTTTACCAACTTGTTGGGATATCCTCTGTTTAGTAACTTTAGTTTCAAAATTTCTGATTCTCTTTTATAATCGTCCCTGCGGGCACAATTGCGACGAATGCGCAAAAACTGCCCGAAGGGAAGGCCATCTCTTAGGGCTCTGGGGTGATGACTTTTGTACGCCAGTAGTGTGTTCCTCTCTGTGTCTTTTCTATGCAGCGATGTGATCAGCTTGTTTCCCTCATTTATAATATTTAAGTCTAGAAAAGCAATGTGGTCTTTTAAGATCGTGGATGTGAATGTAAGATGTTTCTGAATGTTGTTTAGATGGGTCACAAAGGCATGAAAGTTTTCCGTTGTGCCACTCCAAACTAAAAAAATGTCATCTATATATCGGTACCAACATTTAATGTTGGTACGATATGGGTTGGAATCATGGATGGCAAAGGTGCGTTCAAGTTGGTCCATGTAGATATTCGCCAGGTTGGGAGCAAAAATTGCTCCCATGCTGGTCCCGCAACACTGTTGATAATATACACCCTTGTGCACGAAATAATTCTTTTGGAGGGCAATACTCAATAAAGAAATTATAAATGAGGTAGGTACAGTCATAGGCCTGGGTCTGGTATCAAGAAGACATTCAATAACATTAATGCTATCCTCCTGAGGTATGTTCGTATATAATGATGAAATGTCTAGGGTAGCCAAAAAGTCAGTCTCTTCGTTGAATGTCACAGTGTCCAACAGATTAATCATATGCATTGTGTCTCGAACGTAACTAGGTTGAGTGGGTACATAGTCTCGGATGAAGAAGTCTATATATTTACCTATTGGCTCTAGGATCGAGCCACAACCTGATAAAATTGGTCTACCTGGAGGATGTGTAATGCTTTTGTGGATTTTCGGTAAAGTATATAGGACCGGAGTCCTGGGGTTCTCCGAGTTCAAAAATTCAAATTCATGTTTGCTTAAGAAGCCAAGGTCTAATCCATTTCTAGTGATATTCAAGATTTCTTCTTTGATGTCACCCAGAGGATTGTGAGTCAATTTACGGTAGTGTTTTTGATCAGAAATTTGCGTGTCTATAGTTGTCTCATAATCAGAACGATTTTGGACTACGATTCCTCCGCCCTTATCGGCTGGTTTCAGTATTATCGAAGAATCACGTTTGAGATTATTTAAAGCCTGACGTTCCATGAGTGTAATGTTATACGGGGTGAACTGTCTACTGTTCTTCATAATCTCTACATTTTGTAAGATTACTTTTTCAAATGTAATCATTTCTGGCGGCATCATGCTGTTATTTGGGTAAAAAATTGAGGGGGGTCTGAGCCCTGTTACTGATTCTTTTGCAGAGTACGCCCTGTCTTTGAAGAATATTTTTAACCGAATTTTTCTGAAGAACTGGAATAACTCAGACTTCAGATTAAAAAAATTGGTTTTCTCTGTTACCACAAATGATAGACCTTTACTAAGCAAAGATATTTCAGCTGTAGACAAAGTGTGATCCGATAGATTGAAAATAGGTATGGTGTCGATGTTCAGTGGGCATAGGGATTGATCTAGTAGGGTTGGGGTCCCCACTGATAGTGTTTGTTGCGGGTCTGCCGCTCTCCGGCATATTGATGCCATACTCTCCTCTTGGGTCTGCCTCCCCTCCCTAAAAAAGGTTGACCCTGATGAATGTTTGGATTACTCGGGCCTGCTGAGTTGTTAGAGTCACTTGAATCACCCGATGATTCAGAAAAAGTTACGGCTTGGTTACGTTTAAACCTGCCCCACGTTTGTTGTCTATTTTGTGTCAGGAAATCTGAGTAATAGTCTTCCTTTAAGTAGGGGAATGCTCGTTCTTTGCTGTAATTTTTTATGTCTTTGGACACCTTATCTGCTTTCTTTTTGAGCTCAAAGGAATTGAAGTCTTCAATCGTTTTGTTTAATTTATCTAGTAGGAACTTAGCTTCAGTGACCCCATCACCGCCTAGTAATTCTTTTTCCAACTCCTCAATTTCTTTCAATTCGGCTATTGAGTGTTCTAAGGCGGTTTCAACGCCTAAGACCATCCAATGTCTGGAACAAGTTACTGAGATATTGCAAAAGCCGCCCTTAAATTTTGGATCCTCACGGAAGATACCTGGTACGTTTTTAATCTGTAGCCCTTGAGGTATTATACCTGCTCTGAGATAGTCAGTGAGCATGCGTGCGTGAAGGTCTGTTCTTACATGTTTCTTTTTAGCCTTATCCAATTTGTCAAGTAGTACTTGTCTAGGGCTACTTGTATTTGTCGGTAAGTTCGAAAATAAAGAAGGTCCACTTGTCAATTTTGTTATGTATTCCTCAGTATATAGAGGTGCATCACTTTCCGACATCCCAACCTTTCGTAGCAAAAATACCCTGTTATTGTACAGGGAGGGAACAATCCGATTGCGGATAGAAACCCTTGCGGTGCAGACACCGCGCAAAAAGTCTCAAGAAAGAACAAGGAAAACCCTACTCACATCGGAACCAGGGCGTCATATTATAACAAAGAACAGCGGTTCCTGTGGTATGATATTTGTATAAATGATTCAAATATTTGCTTAATAGCACTTTAGCATAACAACGAAGGGTGGAAGGAGATGTCGAAAAGAGATGCAAGGACAAGTTTCAATCAGTCTCAGTAATGTTTATATTTCAAAACATACGTTGTTTAATTATACAATCGATATATAGTTTGTCACATAATCATGTGAAAAGCACAACAAAGAACTGTACGGGTGCACAGTGTCCCAAGTGTATACATATAAAACCAAAAAGAATAGTTACAACAACACACAAATAAACATAAACATGACGGTTTCTTATAGGATGACTAATTAAGGAAAATGACCTAAATATTAATAAATGATTCTAACTAGTGACCATATCCAGTCATAGGCACTTGTTGTAGGTTCAATTCCTTATAGCGTCGACGGCGTTTCAACCCTTAAGAATATGGGTCTCATCAGGACAGGACATACGGGGACATCTACAATTAAAACGGAGTGAAAATTAAGTGTTGGAAGTGACAACTACGTAATCTAATCGGTATTTGCTTAAGGGATCAATGTACCTGTATAGAGACTTGTAATCACCCATGCGTGATGAAAAAAGATAAAATTGACTTACAGGTAGCCCAGCCAGGTACTGTTGTCATGTGTGGGACAGAAATTGGGAATTAGCGTCAAAGAAACAAGACGGTATTCATTAATTTACATATTATGTAAGTTATTAAGGAAAAGACAGTACTCACCACTGTAGTGGTCAGCAACTCAGAATGATGAGTTATTCTCTCCAGGGAGTTTGATATCTACAGGACAGTGCCTGAGGGTTTTTGTGCCGGCACCTAATAGTGCTTGGATTGGTAGCGACGAGATACGTCAGTATTCCCATACAGGGCGATGCCTGGTGGAGAAAAGGACATCTGATAAGTGCCAGGATGTACCCAAAAATGAAGAGGTACGATTACAGGGCAGGTACAGGGAAGTTATCCTACCTGCAAGGATCTTGTCACGCTCGATGGCGTCTCAGTGAGTCGGTAGTGCTCGGGCGGTCTGCACTTCCGGGTATTGACGCTGACAGACCTGACGGGGAGAGTTGCGAAAACTCGATCCGCCGCAGGCTCTGTAAATGGAATGTCGAGTCTGATAGAAGTATATGTGGGCTGATCCGACATAAGTTGGCTATCTCGTAACATTAGCGGAGAATGGCTGCAAGGCATGTTTTTACTGTGGAATTGACATATAACGGCAATCTTATGGCTACTGCCTCCATGTATGCAGACTATTTACAACACTTTATATTCGATCTTTTTTACACATTGATTTTCAACATTTAACAATTTACAAATAGTGGTATGCAATACAGGTTGACTTATTACTACTGATGTACAATGTGCAATAATGTACAGAAACGCACGTGAGGAGGAACAACTTATATGTATATGAGAGCCAGTACACAGAAGACATTGGCTACAGTGAAAAAAGACCATCTGAATGATCTAAACAGAGAGAAAAAGGATAATGGTATATTCACAGGAAGTCTGGGATGTAAACAATTTAGTTTCTTATACTAGATACATATCCTCTCCATTCATCCGCTGAATTCAAACCATGATTGATGGAGTCAATTCTCTCAATCCAGTGACATTCCCTGCGCTGTAAAATTTGTGCGATATCGCCTCCTCTGTCTGGCACAGTTATGGTATCAATCACTTGCCATTTAATTTGGTCTGCAGTGTGATTATGATCTTTGAAATGTGTTACTAGTGGTGCTGTCAGAACTAGTTTCCTAATACGGCTTCGATGCTGGCCTACCCTTGCTTTGATTGGCTGTTGTGTCTGTCCAACATAGGGAAGGCCGCAGGGACACCATATACAATACACAACATTGCGTGTGTTACAATTTGAGAATGTTCCCAATGTGTGTGTTATATCTCCATGTTGGAACGTAGTGGTTTTGGACGTAAAGGGACATACCACACAGCTACCACAGGGGTAGTGTCCTACCACTGGTGGTAGACGCCACGCTGTCTCCAATGTAGCTGATGCTGCTTTTATTTTTTCACTGGAGGAATTTACCAGATGATCTTTTAAATTCCTTGCTCGTTTGTAGGCAAAAAGATGAACCTCTAGTGATGTATCAATGCTCTTTAGAATATGCCAGTTTTTTGTTATTAAACTGCGAATCTTGTTGGTGTGTGTACCAAAGGTGGTTACGCAGACAATTTTCTGCGTGTCTTTTTTTGGGCGTTTCAACAAAAGTTCTTCCCGCGGGCAATACCACGCACGTTTTAGCGATCTCACTTCCAACACTTAATTTTCACTCCGTTTTAATTGTAGATGTCCCCGTATGTCCTGTCCTGATGAGACCCATATTCTTAAGGGTTGAAACGCCGTCGACGCTATAAGGAATTGAACCTACAACAAGTGCCTATGACTGGATATGGTCACTAGTTAGAATCATTTATTAATATTTAGGTCATTTTCCTTAATTAGTCATCCTATAAGAAACCGTCATGTTTATGTTTATTTGTGTGTTGTTGTAACTATTCTTTTTGGTTTTATATGTATACACTTGGGACACTGTGCACCCGTACAGTTCTTTGTTGTGCTTTTCACATGATTATGTGACAAACTATATATCGATTGTATAATTAAACAACGTATGTTTTGAAATATAAACATTACTGAGACTGATTGAAACGTGTCCTTGCATCTCTTTTCGACATCTCCTTCCACCCTTCGTTGTTATGCTAAAGTGCTATTAAGCAAATATTTGAATCATTTATACAAATATCATACCACAGGAACCGCTGTTCTTTGTTATAATATGACGCCCTGGTTCCGATGTGAGTAGGGTTTTCCTTGTTCTTTCTTGAAACTTTTTGCGCGGTGTCTGCACCGCAAGGGTTTCTATCCGCAATCGGATTGTTCCCTCCCTGTACAATAACAGGGTATTTTTGCTACGAAAGGTTGGGATGTCGGAAAGTGATGCACCTCTATATACTGAGGAATACATAACAAAATTGACAAGTGGACCTTCTTTATTTTCGAACTTACCGACAAATACAAGTAGCCCTAGACAAGTACTACTTGACAAATTGGATAAGGCTAAAAAGAAACATGTAAGAACAGACCTTCACGCACGCATGCTCACTGACTATCTCAGAGCAGGTATAATACCTCAAGGGCTACAGATTAAAAACGTACCAGGTATCTTCCGTGAGGATCCAAAATTTAAGGGCGGCTTTTGCAATATCTCAGTAACTTGTTCCAGACATTGGATGGTCTTAGGCGTTGAAACCGCCTTAGAACACTCAATAGCCGAATTGAAAGAAATTGAGGAGTTGGAAAAAGAATTACTAGGCGGTGATGGGGTCACTGAAGCTAAGGTCCTACTAGATAAATTAAACAAAACTATTGAAGACTTCAATTCCTTTGAGCTCAAAAAGAAAGCAGATAAGGTGTCCAAAGACATACAAAATTACAGCAAAGAACGAGCATTCCCCTACTTAAAGGAAGACTATTACTCAGATTTCCTGACACAAAATAGACAACAAACGTGGGGCAGGTTTAAACGTAACCAAGCCGTAACTTTTTCTGAATCATCGGGTGATTCAAGTGACTCTAACAACTCAGCAGGCCCGAGTAATCCAAACATTCATCAGGGTCAACCTTTTTTAGGGAGGGGAGGCAGACCCAAGAGGAGAGTATGGCATCAATATGCCGGAGAGCGGCAGACCCGCAACAAACACTATCAGTGGGGACCCCAACCCTACTAGATCAATCCCTATGCCCACTGAACATCGACACCATACCTATTTTCAATCTATCGGATCACACTTTGTCTACAGCTGAAATATCTTTGCTTAGTAAAGGTCTATCATTTGTGGTAACAGAGAAAACCAATTTTTTTAATCTGAAGTCTGAGTTATTCCAGTTCTTCAGAAAAATTCGGTTAAAAATATTCTTCAAAGACAGGGCGTACTCTGCAAAAGAATCAGTAACAGGGCTCAGACCCCCCTCAATTTTTTACCCAAATAACAGCATGATGCCGCCAGAAATGATTACATTTGAAAAAGTAATCTTACAAAATGTAGAGATTATGAAGAACAGTAGACAGTTCACCCCGTATAACATTACACTCATGGAACGTCAGGCTTTAAATAATCTCAAACGTGATTCTTCGATAATACTGAAACCAGCCGATAAGGGCGGAGGAATCGTAGTCCAAAATCGTTCTGATTATGAGACAACTATAGACACGCAAATTTCTGATCAAAAACACTACCGTAAATTGACTCACAATCCTCTGGGTGACATCAAAGAAGAAATCTTGAATATCACTAGAAATGGATTAGACCTTGGCTTCTTAAGCAAACATGAATTTGAATTTTTGAACTCGGAGAACCCCAGGACTCCGGTCCTATATACTTTACCGAAAATCCACAAAAGCATTACACATCCTCCAGGTAGACCAATTTTATCAGGTTGTGGCTCGATCCTAGAGCCAATAGGTAAATATATAGACTTCTTCATCCGAGACTATGTACCCACTCAACCTAGTTACGTTCGAGACACAATGCATATGATTAATCTGTTGGACACTGTGACATTCAATGAAGAGACTGACTTTTTGGCTACCCTAGACATTTCATCATTATATACGAACATACCTCAGGAGGATAGCATTAATGTTATTGAATGTCTTCTTGATACCAGACCCAGGCCTATGACTGTACCTACCTCATTTATAATTTCTTTATTGAGTATTGCCCTCCAAAAGAATTATTTCGTGCACAAGGGTGTATATTATCAACAGTGTTGTGGGACCAGCATGGGAGCAATTTTTGCTCCCAACCTGGCGAATATCTACATGGACCAACTTGAACGCACCTTTGCCATCCATGATTCCAACCCATATCGTACCAACATTAAATGTTGGTACCGATATATAGATGACATTTTTTTAGTTTGGAGTGGCACAACGGAAAACTTTCATGCCTTTGTGACCCATCTAAACAACATTCAGAAACATCTTACATTCACATCCACGATCTTAAAAGACCACATTGCTTTTCTAGACTTAAATATTATAAATGAGGGAAACAAGCTGATCACATCGCTGCATAGAAAAGACACAGAGAGGAACACACTACTGGCGTACAAAAGTCATCACCCCAGAGCCCTAAGAGATGGCCTTCCCTTCGGGCAGTTTTTGCGCATTCGTCGCAATTGTGCCCGCAGGGACGATTATAAAAGAGAATCAGAAATTTTGAAACTAAAGTTACTAAACAGAGGATATCCCAACAAGTTGGTAAAGAGATCGCTAAAACGTGCGTGGTATTGCCCGCGGGAAGAACTTTTGTTGAAACGCCCAAAAAAAGACACACAGAAAATTGTCTGCGTAACCACCTTTGGTACACACACCAACAAGATTCGCAGTTTAATAACAAAAAACTGGCATATTCTAAAGAGCATTGATACATCACTAGAGGTTCCTCTTTTTGCCTACAAACGAGCAAGGAATTTAAAAGATCATCTGGTAAATTCCTCCAGTGAAAAAATAAAAGCAGCATCAGCTACATTGGAGACAGCGTGGCGTCTACCACCAGTGGTAGGACACTACCCCTGTGGTAGCTGTGTGGTATGTCCCTTTACGTCCAAAACCACTACGTTCCAACATGGAGATATAACACACACATTGGGAACATTCTCAAATTGTAACACACGCAATGTTGTGTATTGTATATGGTGTCCCTGCGGCCTTCCCTATGTTGGACAGACACAACAGCCAATCAAAGCAAGGGTAGGCCAGCATCGAAGCCGTATTAGGAAACTAGTTCTGACAGCACCACTAGTAACACATTTCAAAGATCATAATCACACTGCAGACCAAATTAAATGGCAAGTGATTGATACCATAACTGTGCCAGACAGAGGAGGCGATATCGCACAAATTTTACAGCGCAGGGAATGTCACTGGATTGAGAGAATTGACTCCATCAATCATGGTTTGAATTCAGCGGATGAATGGAGAGGATATGTATCTAGTATAAGAAACTAAATTGTTTACATCCCAGACTTCCTGTGAATATACCATTATCCTTTTTCTCTCTGTTTAGATCATTCAGATGGTCTTTTTTCACTGTAGCCAATGTCTTCTGTGTACTGGCTCTCATATACATATAAGTTGTTCCTCCTCACGTGCGTTTCTGTACATTATTGCACATTGTACATCAGTAGTAATAAGTCAACCTGTATTGCATACCACTATTTGTAAATTGTTAAATGTTGAAAATCAATGTGTAAAAAAGATCGAATATAAAGTGTTGTAAATAGTCTGCATACATGGAGGCAGTAGCCATAAGATTGCCGTTATATGTCAATTCCACAGTAAAAACATGCCTTGCAGCCATTCTCCGCTAATGTTACGAGATAGCCAACTTATGTCGGATCAGCCCACATATACTTCTATCAGACTCGACATTCCATTTACAGAGCCTGCGGCGGATCGAGTTTTCGCAACTCTCCCCGTCAGGTCTGTCAGCGTCAATACCCGGAAGTGCAGACCGCCCGAGCACTACCGACTCACTGAGACGCCATCGAGCGAGACAAGATCCTTGCAGGTAGGATAACTTCCCTGTACCTGCCCTGTAATCGTACCTCTTCATTTTTGGGTACATCCTGGCACTTATCAGATGTCCTTTTCTCCACCAGGCATCGCCCTGTATGGGAATACTGACGTATCTCGTCGCTACCAATCCAAGCACTATTAGGTGCCGGCGCAAAAACCCTCAGGCACTGTCCTGTAGATATCAAACTCCCTGGAGAGAATAACTCATCATTCTGAGTTGCTGACCACTACAGTGGTGAGTACTGTCTTTTCCTTAATAACTTACATAATATGTAAATTAATGAATACCGTCTTGTTTCTTTGACGCTAATTCCCAATTTCTGTCCCACACATGACAACAGTACCCGGCTGGGCTACCTGTAAGTCAATTTTATCTTTTTTCATCACGCATGGGTGATTACAAGTCTCTATACAGGTACATTGATCCCTTAAGCAAATACCGATTAGATTACGTAGTTGTCACTTCCAACACTTAATTTTCACTCAGTTTTAATTGTAGATGTCCCCGTATGTCCTGTCCTGATGAGACCCATATTCTTAAGGGTTGAAACGCCGTCGACGCTATAAGGAATTGAACCTACAACAAGTGCCTATGACTGGATATGGTCACTAGTTAGAATCATTTATTAATATTTAGGTCATTTTCCTTAATTAGTCATCCTATAAGAAACCGTCATGTTTATGTTTATTTGTGTGTTGTTGTAACTATTCTTTTTGGTTTTATATGTATACACTTGGGACACTGTGCACCCGTACAGTTCTTTGTTGTGCTTTTCACATGATTATGTGACAAACTATATATCGATTGTATAATTAAACAACGTATGTTTTGAAATATAAACATTACTGAGACTGATTGAAACTTGTCCTTGCATCTCTTTTCGACATCTCCTTCCACCCTTCGTTGTTATGCTAAAGTGCTATTAAGCAAATATTTGAATCATTTATACAAATATCATACCACAGGAACCGCTGTTCTTTGTTATTGATGCCCGAACGGGCACGCAGGTGCGTCGTCCAGGAGCTCATCAGCTCAAAGCTCAAGGGAGCCAATTTGTAGACACAATTTCAATGGACCGCAAACTGCTAGCCCCTCCTCCGGATCGCCCCTAGGGACTTTGGTAGATGGAGTTCTTGAGTGGTTCACCCCAGTGGGTGCAAGTAGGTACTTGTTGAACTGATGATCTCTAGACCCGATACATGTCCCGGGTTTTTGGATATCGCCCGAGACATGGACTTCATGGACCGCAATGCCTTGGGGTAACACGCTGATAGGACGAGCAGTGTACGACCATAGGATTTTCATTTATATTCAGGCTCCCTTGAGCCGGTGGGGCTGACAAGCTCATGGTTTTACGCAACTGCGTGCCACGAGCGGTACCGGACCTGAGAACATTTTTTGGCAGCCAACGCAGCGACCCTACACACATGCCTAATCCCTGCTGATGAGAGGTAACAACCTCGAAACACGTGTCCAGGGATGGCCAACGCGACAGTGATTTTTTTCAAAACTCTGGCAGAGGTGCACCCTCTGATGTTTGACTTCATTGACCACAATGCTTTGGGGTAACACGCTGATAGGACGAGCAGTGTGCGACCATTGGATTTATATTCAGGCTTCCTTGAGCCGGTGGGGCTTACGAGCTCATGGTTTTACGCACCTGCGTGCCACGAGCGGTACCGGACCTGAGAACATTTTTTGGCAGCCTACGCAGCGACCCTACACACATTCCTAATCCATGCTGATGAGAGGTAACAACCTCGAAACACGTGTCCAGGGATGGCCAACGCGACAGTGATTTTTCTTCACGACTCTGCAGAGGCGCACCCGCTGATGTTTGAGTTCATGGACCACAATGCTTTGGGGTAACAGGCTGAAAGGACGAGCAGTGTGCGACCATTGGATTTTCATTTATATTCAGGCTCCCTTGAGCCGGTGGGGCTGACGAGCTCATGGTTTTACGCACCTACGTGTCACGAGCGGTACCGAACCTGAGAACATTTTTTGGCAGCCTACGCAGCGACCCTACACACATGCCTAATCTCTGCTGATGAGAGGCAACAACCTCGAAACACGTGTCCAGGGATGGCCAACGCGACAGTGATTTTTTTCAAAACTCTGGCAGAGGTGCACCCTCTGATGTTTGACTTCATTGACCACAATGCTTTGGGGTAATACGCTGATAGGACGAGCAGTGTGCGACCATTGGATTTATATTCAGGCTTCCTTGAGCCGGTGGGGCTTACGAGCTCATGGTTTTACGCACCTGCGTGCCACGAGCGGTACCGGACCTGAGAACATTTTTTGGCAGCCTACGCAGCGACCCTACACACATTCCTAATCCATGCTGATGAGAGGTAACAACCTCGAAACACGTGTCCAGGGATGGCCAACGCGACAGTGATTTTTCTTCACGACTCTGCAGAGGCGCACCCGCTGATGTTTGACTTCATGGACCTCAATGCTTTGGGGTAACAGGCTGAAAGGACGAGCAGTGTGCGACCATTGGATTTTCATTTATATTCAGGCTCCCTTGAGCCGGTGGGGCTGACGAGCTCATGGTTTTACGCACCTGCGTGTCACGAGCGGTACCGAACCTGAGAACATTTTTTGGCAGCCTACGCAGCGACCCTACACACATGCCTAATCTCTGCTGATGAGAGGCAACAACCTCGAAACACGTGTCCAGGGATGGCCAACGCGACGGTGATTTTTCTTCAAGACTCTGGCAGAGGCGCACCCGCTGATGTTTGACTTCATGGACCACAATGCTTTGGGGTAACACGCTGATAGGACGAGCAGTGTGCGACCATTGGATTTTCATTTATATTCAGGCTCCCTTGAGCCGGTGGGGCTGACGAGCTCATGGTTTTACGCACCTGCGTGCCACGAGCGGTACCGGACCTGAGAAAATTTTTTGGCAGCCTACGCAGCGACCTTACACTCATGCCTAATCCCTGCTGATGAGAGGTAACAACCTCGAAAGACATGTCCAGGGATGGCCAACGCGACTGTGCTTTTCTTCAAGACTCTGGCAGAGGCGCACCCACTGATGTTTGACTTCATGGACCACAATGCTTTGGGGTAATACGCTGATAGGACGAGCAGTGTGCGACCATTGGATTTTCATTTATATTCGGGCTCCCTTGAGCCGGTGGGGCTGACGAGCTCATGGTTTTACGCACCTGCGTGCCACGAGCTGTACTGGACCGGAGAACATTTTTTGGCAGCCTACGCAGCGACCCTACACACATGCCTAATCCCTGCTGATGAGAGGTAACAACCTCGAAACAGGTGTCCAGGGATGGCCAACGCGACAGGGATTTTTCTTCAAGACTCTGGCAGAGGCGCACCCGCTGATGTTTGACTTCATTGACCACACTGCTTAGGGGTAACACGCTGATAGGACGAGCAGTGTGCGACCATTGGATTTTTATTTATATTCAGGCTTCCTTGAGCCGGTGGGGCTGACGAGCTCATGATTTTACGCACCTGCGTGCCACGAGCGATACCGGACTTGAGAACATTTTTTGGCAGCCTACGCAGCGACCCTACACACATGCCTAATCCCTGCTGATGAGAGGTAACAACCTCGAAACACGTGTCCAGGGATGGCCAACGCGACTGTGATTTTTCTTCAAGACTCTGGCAGAGGCGCACCCGCTGATGTTTGACTTCATGGACCACAATGCTTCGGGGTAACAGGCTGAAAGGACGAGCAGTGTGCGACCATTGGATTTTCATTTATATTCAGGCTCCCTTGAGCCGGTGGGGCTGAGGAGCTCATGGTTTTACGCACCTGCGTGTCGCGAGGGATACCGAACCTGAGAAAATTTTTTGGCAGCCTACGCAGCAACCCTACACACATGCCTAATCCCTGCTGATGAGAGGTAACAACCTCGAAACACGTGTCCAGGGATGGCCAACGCGACAGTGATTTTTCTTCAAGACTCTGGCAGAGGCGCACCCGCTGATGTTTGACTTCATGGACCACAATGCTTTGGGGTAACATGCTGATAGGACGAGCAGTGTGCGACCATTGGATTTTCATTTATATTCAGGCTACCTTGAGCTGGTGGGGCTGACGAGCTCATGGTTTTACGCACCTGCGTGCCACGAGCGGTACCGGACCTGAGAACATTTTTTAGCAGCCTACGCAGCGACCCTACACACATGCCTAATCACTGCTGATGAGAGGCAACAACCTCGAAACACGTGTCCAGGGATGGCCAACGCGACAGTGATTTTTCTTCAAGACTCTGGCAGAGGCGCACCCGCTGATGTTTGACTTCATGGACCACAATGCTTTGGGGTAACACGCTGATAGGACGAGCAGTGTGCGACCATTGGATTTTCATTTATATTCAGGCTCCCTTGAGCCGGTGGGGCTGACAAGCTCATGGTTTTACACACCTGCATGCCACGAGCGGTACCGGACCTGAGAACATTTTTTGGCAGCCTACGCAGCGACCCTACGCACATGCCTTATCCCTGCTGATGAGAGGTAACAACCTCGAAACACGTGTCCAGGGATGGCCAACGCAACAGTGATTTTTCTACAAGACTCTGGCAGAGGCGCACCCGCTGATGTTTGACTTCATGGACCACAATGCTTTGGGGTAACACGCTGATAGGACGAACAGTGTGTGACCATTGGATTTTCATTTATATTCAGGCTCCCTTGAGCCGGTGGGGCTGACGAGCTCATGGTTTTACGCACCTGCATGCCACGAGCGGTACCGGACCACACTGCTCGTCCTATCAGCGTGTTACCCCAAAGCATTGCGTGCCACGAGCGGTACCGGACCTGAGAACATTTTTTGGCAGCCTACGCAGCGACCCTACACACATGCCTAATCCCTGCTGGTGAGAGGTAACAACCTCGAAACACGGGTAAATGTTGGGATGGTCCCGGGGTGGGGGGTTGTTGGAAGGGATGTTTAGCAAGCTTCAATGGTTTAACCCGCCTGGTGGTACATCAGTATGTGTATCCTAATATGCTAATGTTCATTTGTTCTTTGTGAAAAAATCAATAAAGAAATTCTAAACCAAAAAAAAGTGTATCTTTAAAAATCAATATTTCTTTTTGGGTCAAAGCGTTTGCTGAAACACTTTTTTATTCCTTCACATGTTTAATCTTTTTCCGTTTTTCCGGTTTTCTCCCATTAGGTTTATTAGGTGATCTCTTGCAGGTTCATCGGTGTATTTTTTGCACGTCGCTTTAAAACAATACTCAAACCACTTGTGCCATTTCTCCCATTGTGACGCTATATTTCATGCATTTGACATGCTACGAGGTTGTGGTGTTCTAAATACCATGCTTGAAATGGTGACTTCTATGCTGTTATCTGCCATTAAATGACTAGACACAGACGCTCTGTCACGTATTGTGCTTGTTGACATCTTGATTATGTTTCTTTTATATATAATGTGAGTATATATATATATATTTGCTGTAATATTTTATATTGTGTGATAGCAGTAGTAATACCAATTTCAGTGTGTAATAACTCAATGTAGTTCTTTTCAGTAGGTTGTATATGTGTTCTTTTATTATGGCTGTTTCATTGATTATTTTCTGTTATACTGTTTTCCCACTAGATGGCAGTATAGGACAAGTTTCAAGAAAAGTATACCCTTCCAGTGTACTTTCTACTTCTACAATGCCGATTGTCTGTCATTCGCCGGTGCGAGATGGTGTCAGGGGCGTAGGAAGCACTAAAATTCTGGGGGGGACAGGGACAACCTTCAGGGCCGGACTGGCCATAGCGGGCACCGGGCAATCCCCCGGTGTGCCGCACGGGTGGGGGCCAGTTTTGGGCCCCTGGGGGCCGATTTTGTTACAGGGCCGTTTTTCATGCTGCAACATCGGCCCTGTACCAAAAATTGCCGAAAACCTGCCCCGGCAAAGAGCTTGGCGGCATCTCCAACCCCCCAGTGAGGGGGTGCCGGCCGAGCACTTTGCCAGGGCCGGTTGTGGTTCCCCGTCCGGCCCTGACAACCTTGTGGACTTTCCAGTGACCCCATACAAATTGCCTCTTGTGTGAGACCGTGCACCCGTTAAACAAATACAATCGCATAGTTTTGAAGTGACATATTGAGAAAGGTAAGGAAGGAGTCACAGATTGCAAGTATGCTTTATTGTTATTTACATTCACATAGTAATTAGACCAAGTGTTAGAAAACATGTATATGAATTGTGCATCTTCATGCAC
>NW_028249783.1:0-111068 GCF_964263255.1 Lissotriton vulgaris
GGAGTAGCATTGGTACTCACTTTGCCACTGGATTCAAGCAAGCCTGGCTGAAGACGGCTGTAATGCCAGAAACCGGTCCTAGGAAGCTTGAATCCGGTCCAGCGAAGGCATGGTTTGGCAGTTCGGGCTGGACTAATCCCATGAGGCACAGGGTCAGACTGATTTGCATATGGCCATGTCTGAACTGGGGTGGCAGAGTGGGCTAAAGAACGGTGATGGATCAAACCGAAATCTGTTGACTGGGTGTGAGTGTTTGATTGGTTCAGATGCTCTGTCCGTCACAACCCCCTTTTGTACCACAACGAAGAGGAAGCATGTCGCCGTCGCTGCTGCTGCTGTTGCAACTCTGAAGGAGGGTGTCGCTGCTGTAGTTGTTGCACTGCATCGCATCAGGAGAAGAATCTCGCAAGGAGGTTGGAGCGTGTCGTTGTCGCTATGCCTGCCGTTGCAACTCCAAAGGAGGGTGCCGCTGCTGGAACTGTCGCTTTGCACCGCATCGACAAAGAGCACCTCACATCCCCGAGAAGTGTGACACCGTCGGAGCTTCTGCTGTCGCATCTTGGATGTCGCTGCTGTAGTTGTTGCATTGAGTGGAAGCTTCACGCATCGTGGGAGAAGAGCATCGCCGCTGGAGCTTTTGCCGTCGCATCGTAAGGGTGTCGCCGCTGCAGTCCACGCACCAAACCGAGGGCTTCTTGCATCCCCGAGAAGCGTGCCGCATATGGAAGATCTTTACGTCTTTATTTCTTTGCATCTGAACTTTGCCAAATTACTCATTGCTGAGACATTGCTTGTTGTCGAAGTGCAGCGCAACTTAAGGTGCATTGACGGAGTGTGTTGCATTT
This sequence comes from Lissotriton vulgaris, assembly GCF_964263255.1. Classification (NCBI taxonomy): domain Eukaryota; kingdom Metazoa; phylum Chordata; class Amphibia; order Caudata; family Salamandridae; genus Lissotriton; species Lissotriton vulgaris. Next base: position 846 of record NW_028249783.1, read on the forward strand.
CAGAACTGAACTGAACTAACCTTAAATCTACAATATTAATGTAATCATTGTGTGTATTTTTTGTCGTTTATGGTCTTGTGGTAACTCTATATAAAGTCTACTCATTTTTTATATAAAACCAGCATGGTGTCCATTTGTAGTGTTGTCACTGGGTTACTGTATGTGGTCACAACTGCCTAACTTGCCATGCCTCTGAAGTAAAGCCCTTCTGCTTGTGCCAAGTTACCAAGGGGTTATTTTAGGAGTGTAATCCCCTTATCCTGTCTAGAGGAGAGGGTTCCTATTTGTCACAAGTACCTACCTGTGCCGACTGGAGACCCCCAAATCTAACACACGTCTTGATGTTTAGAGACTCCTTTAGATTTATATGGCACCCGACTAACATCGTTTTACTAGAGGGAGTATCCTCTAGGTTGCTAATTGAGGAGTTTCCCGAAGCAGATTTCTGGGTATGCACAGTTAAATCAGCTTTTTACGGATTAATACAATAATTGCTGTTGGGCGCACAGTTCTTAGAACTAAACAACAGTACTTCCAAATCAACTTTGTTTTGTGTGGATAGATCCACATCTATCGTACTACAAAGAACAGCAGGATCCAGGTCCCTATCTAAAAACGTTACCATATTCTTTTGCTGTCAGTCTACTTCGCTACATCTTTTTAAGGGGTTGAACCTATTAAACAACTGCACACTAGAAAGAAAATCTTGTCTCAAGTTTATATGGGAGTTACTGGAGCTCGGCCTATAGAAATTGCTCAATGGTATGGCCATTATATAATCATTACTGTCAAGACAGGTCCTATTAACATCATTCGAAAACATTTCTAACAAATTCCCCACCAGCCCCCTAATATGAAAGTTAACCTCAACAGTCTGCCTGGCATGATTTCCTGGATTTGCCTACCCAGTTCACTCTCCTTAACATAATAATATCCCGATGTAACACATTAGCCCCAATATTTGAGTTAGTGGATAACCAATGTACCACTTGGTTTTTCAAGGACTCATAAGTTTCCCTCTGGCTTTTTTTCAGATGGTTTTGGCACATTCATTAGAACAATGACATATGGAGTTGCCTGGGGGGAAGATTTAGGAACCCAATGGTATTATTATTATCATACATAATACTGTTTGTTTCATCTCTCAAGAGTTTTTGTGTTGCACGTAAAGGATGGATTATATCTACTTTATGGGGCTTTGGGTCTTATAGTCTCTTTCATCTGTGATGGTAACAGGAATTGGTCTCTCTTTAGTGCATTCCAATGAGTTATAGGCTGGTTTATGGTAGCTAGGCATCTTACTTGTTGTTTTATAGGATAACATTTCAGAAACCATGCCTGTCAGAAATATCATTCAACAGTCAGGATTCTGAAGCACACCCTTCTTTTCAGATCTGGATTCCTTTGAATTGTATATCAAATTTAGTGTGCATGCACTCGTGTGTGCTCCGTTCCATTTGCACAAAAATACTTTCAATGCTTGAAGAATAATGGCCCGTAACTTGCAGGTCATTGGCGAGTTGCACAGCTGTATACACTTTAGTATTCCAAATAAGTCACTTTCACCAATATTATTCCAAACTTAATCCAAAGAAAGCTCAGAGGAAAAAGCAACAGAAGCAACTACAGTATGTTTGCAGAACTGAGACATAAAAAGGGCATAATACAGAAAACGTGGTGAAAGAAAAAGAGCTACCAAGTCATTTCATAAAAGTATATGTGGACACCTGCAAAGATTATAAAATAATAAAAAATAAAAAACAAACTAGGAAACAGAATAAGAGGGGACAAAATCTATATTACAAGAACAGTAAAGAATGTAACAAAGATGGACACACCTTAACCAGGAGACAGAAGCCTTTTAAAGAAATCAGTGGCAGGATGTTTCGTAGTGGAGTGGTTGTAAATCTACTGCGAAATATGAAGAAGTATAGAGAAAGGAGAGAGGCACTAAAAAAGAAAGAATGAGTTGAGGGAGTAATTGATAATGCCTTTGCTTTGAAGGGAAAGCTTATCATTTTGATTATAAAAAGAATGAAGATGCTTGACAAAATGATGTTGTACATGAGGAGACAAAACCAGAAGAAAAGATTAGTAATAGAGGCAACGTGTATACAGTTTTTTGTGGAAAATTGATCCATACTTCTACTACAGAGCCTTTCTTTATTGAAGAAAGCTATCTCCAGGATAACACATTAGTTCATGCTATTGATGAAGGAGGACGATTTTATGAAATTAAGAATTGCACTCCTATAGTGAAAGAGGTGATAGTATCTAGAAATGTAGAACAAGTTATTGCAGAAGAGGTACAGAGAAGGCGAAGTCAGGCCCTATATACACATGGAGTTGTAGTAGTGTTTGTAGTATTCATCAGCAATTCATTGATATACTAAGAACATTTCTACATATCTTTCCAAGGCAAAATTTTAAATACAAAGTAAGTACTTTGCACAGATTAGATCTTTGCAAGCTTAGAAAGTATACACATTTTGAGGGACACCCACTAGCATTTTTTATAAACTAAAGTGTTCCAAAGCACCTTTCATCATTTTAGGATGCAAGCTGTACACCTCTCAACAATGCGGACTTTAGTTAGGAGGCTGTACTATGTAAAAACACTCTTACTTTATGTTTAGGAGAAATGAATAGAGCACTTTTGCATGGTACTGTGGCAGAGGTAGAAAAGGTTTGTGATAATGTGTAGTTTTTTATTTTGTCCAGAACAGGACTCTGTAGATAATGAAGAGTTGGTAACAGGAGGAGTTGCAGAACAGGACATAGATATTATAGTTGATAGTTTCAAAGAAGACATTACAACATTTAACACAGTGGTCTCTGAAAAACCAGAGTATGTTTGTACATGTTGCCAAAACGCTCATTACAAGATTCAAACACAGACTGTTGACTTGTATCTAAAAAGTGAAAAAGAAAATAAAGATAACTGGCAAAAGTTTGCTGTGTACTTATTTGTAATCCTAAGGAGGTAGGCCCATATGGACAAGTGGATAGGCTGGGCCCTATTTAAATAATAAAAACACAAAAATTCCTAACCACCATCGTTTGTACACAAAATTGAAAAAGGTCGAAAACACTGCTTGTCTAATTCGACCAAGTATTTTTATTTATACCATACATGGCATGTAATTAGGAGGACTTTTGGTCATTCAAAGTTCTAAACCAGCAAATTCTGGTCCAAATAGTTGTCATACATTTACCTAACTCCTTTGATTTTGAATTGATTGAAGTGTTACTTTTCAAGGCACATGATTACATGATGTATGGTCTTGTCTAATAGTCTTGTGTTTTATGTAGGATGTTGACACTTATTTGATTTAAAGTTTTTTGTAATGTCATTATTTGTTTGTAAATTCCATTGTATATTAGTGTAAATTAGTGTAAATATGTGGATGTAAAGGTGTCTTATTTGCTGATAAAATGTTTTCTTTAAAAATTTAAAAACAGATATAAGCAAGTGATATAAATAAAAATACTTGGTCGAATTAGACAAGCAGTGTTTTCGACCTTTTTGAATTTTGTGTACAAACGATGGTGGTTAGGCATTTTTGTGTTTTTCTTGTGTACGTATTTGTAGCAGAACGCTTTGACTTTTCCCCCCCAGCAAGTTATGTGTAAGTACTTTTACAGTAATTAGAGGATAATAAAATGCCAGCTAGAGCTGTTCATAACAAGTTGGTACTGGTTCCCATTCCAGAACCACTTCAATGTTTAAATGTTATGAGTCAATTCTTATCCAAAGTATACATACATTTCAGGCAGACCATATGGTGCCCGAGACAGGCAAGCTACTTCCAACAGAGCTGCAAAAAGGTCTAAAATGTAAAGTAGTGTGCTGGATTAGTGGTGTTTTCTCAAAACGTTCAGCAGGATGCTCAAGAATTTGTAATGGTAATGCTAAGACTATTAGAGGAAGAGGATGTGACTATCAATGAATTATTTGGCTTAACTCATAATTGGAACCAATAATTGTGAAAATTGTGAATTCACCTCTAGTACTAAAATCAATTCTGAACAAAACTTCTATTTGATGTTACCAGATTTTAAAGCTGTGGACTTTGAACATTTCACCAAAAAATGTCCATCTAGAAATAACCTGTCCAAACTGCAGTTCAGTCCTGAGGTCTTTGTTGTTACTGTCAAAGGTATTGAAAATATATCATAGTTATGCTGCAAAGATGAAGAGAATGCGGTACTAAATTAGACAGAGAAATTACAAACTTTGGAGCTGGACACATTTTCATTTTTTTTAAACTTTGTATTTTAATAACACACTCATAATACAGTATGGATATTGATCATACAGTGCACACAAATTCACATTTTGACACTGTAACCCTCCCTTAGGGTAGACTCTCAAATTGTGTATGGGGTTCTCAGCCTTTCCTCCATGCCCCCCAGTATGTTTCCGCTGTGAGATAACATTTGTGTTTTTATTATAACATAGAGTGTAACTGAATCTCTCAGTCCTGTCATGGCCTGAGTATTGTCCCTCTGTAATTCTTCCATGGGGACCATATTTGGCACATTTGTTGGAGCACCTTCTGGCCTTATACATCACTTCCTTTGCTTTCTGGCACCAGTCCATATCTGCTTCCCATTCTGCTACTGTTTGGGGATGTGAGGCCCCCCATGTGCTTGCTATATTTTTCTTGCCACTCCAGCTGCAAGGGCCCACCATATCCTGGTGTGACGTGGCCATTCATCTTCGCCTTGAATCATCAGTATTAACCCCTTTGCACACATTGATACCTTCGTCCCCAGAGCCCCAGCCATTTTGTCAGTTACCCCCTTCCAGTAACCTGGTATCACCAGACAATCCCAGAGAATATGATAGTGGAATCCCTCATGTTTACAGCCTCTTGCACATGTGGGTGATTCCCCCTTCCCAATTTGTGTAACAGGGTGCGTGAGTAATACATGCGATGCAGGAATTTTTATTGTATAATCCTGAATCTGGCTCAAATTGCCATGTCCTGGGGGCTCTGCAGGGCCTCCACCCATTCCTCATCTTCTGTGTCTCTCGCGTCCTCCGCCCAAGTCTGCTGAAGCTGTCCCATCAAGTCTGGGGAATTATGTATTAATTCTTGGTATATCACCGATATTACCTATTCAGGGATGGGGTCAGCTAGTCGTCTATCCTCCAAAGGGGAGAAGTCAGGGAGACAGGTACCGTCTCAGAGATGCCCACTGAGCATGTGGCTGAGCTGATAATAGTGAAGTCTCTGTGCAGGGGTGTTAGAAATGGGGCTCTCTAGTTGGCAAGTGTTAGCAGCTTTGTCCAGGTAGGGTCCCTTCCTTCGAGTCAGGATAAGGGAGTTACACTCCTAAAACAACCTCTGGTCACCCCCTTGGTAGCTTGGCATGAGCACTCAGGCTATTCTGAGAGGCAGCGTGTAAAGCATTTGCACATAACCATCAGTAACACAGTATAAGCACTACAAAAGGAAACCACACCATTTAAAAAAATATCCAATATTTTTATATACTTACTACAAGACCAAAAACTATAAAAATCCACAATACAGTACTTAGAAATCTTCAATCATCAAAATAGACTTGAAATATAGTTATTGAAGTCAATAGCTCTGGCTCGGGCTATCACAGTGTTGTGAACAACAAATCCAAACAGTTCTGGCTGACCGCGGTCTCAGAGGCTAGTTATGGTGTCGGGAAGACCCGCAAAGCAGTAGTGTTGAAATTAAGAAATTAAACGAAGACCCTACTACAGGTAAGGAAGTGCTTCTGTATTCCGATCATCCACTCTCTTTAACTGTCATTGTCATTGTCAACATTCTAATGCAAGCTCTCAGTAGAACGTTCTAAGTGGGAGCAGAGGGGAGGGGGAGGGGGAAGGCAGTAATATGGGAAAAGAAAGAACTTGATGAATTACAACAAACCTCCCTTCCTAGGGGAGAAAGGAAAAGCAACTTAGGCAATGTCAACAGTGGGTTACAACTCATTTTCCAGATGGGAGAATGGTAGGGACTTAAGCGATGTCAACCAGCCAATCCCCACTCCAAGCCTGTCCATTTTCTAGGCGGACCACATTCTTGCTAGTCTTTACCACTCTTTGAGTAGGTAGGTATTTGCTCAGCCCTGGATGTACATGTGTGGGTTTCCTTACTACTACAGGTGTGTTGACTTGAAAGTCATGCTCTTTAAAACCATGTGTTTCTGGTCATACCAACTCTTGTATTTCCTTTGGTGTTGTTGGATTTTCTCTTGGCTTGTCACATGGTTGGAAATACCTTCTTAGCAATTTTCAACCACTGGGTTCCCTCCCTCTTAACATTACAAAAGGAGAGACCCCTGTTATGAGGTTGGATGTAGTATGGTATGCCCAGATGCATTCTTTCAAGGATTCTTCGACCTTGTGGCTATTGCTGTTGACCAATTAGATGTGATCCTCATGCGGTTAGCTCCTTCCACCAGCCAATTGGCTTTAGGACAATAGAGTGCATTTTTTTTTCATGTTTTATATTTACATTTTTTTTTAATTCTCTCATCATCTTGGAGGTGAACTGCACCCTCTTGTCTGTAACCAAGGTCGCTGGTATGTCTTCAAAGAAAAATATACTTTACAAAAAGGAGACGAGATTGATCGTGTTAGTGGTTTGTGTAAATTTGAAATTGATCCAATGAGCGGTGTAGTCTATGAGGACAAACATGAACCTCTTTTGGGGCCCCAAAACTTCCATGGGCCCAATTATGTTTATGGCTAACTTGGTCCACGGTACCTCCGGAACTTCAACAGGAAATAGGGGGAACTTTTTGTAGCACTTTGCTCTTGTCACTTTTTGCACAGCTTTTACATTCTTTTACTTTCATTTCTACCAAAGAGTCCATCTCTGGAAACCAAAAACAACTTCTGACTTTGCTTTTCGTGAGGCTCCTGCCTAAGTGCCCATCAAGGGCAAGGTCACTTATCTTATTCCTGAGGTCTTTGGGTGGAACAATCTTCCAGTTATAGTATATTCTATTTGCCATGATGATTAGTTTGCATTTTAATTCCCAAAAGTCTTTAATGGTGTCAGGGATTTCAGACCGATTCTCAGGCCAGCCACTGATGATCAAATCTTTGAGAACATTCATATCACTGTCTTTCTTCACACTCCCATTCTTCTTTAGTTAGGGATGGAAGATGTGTGACCAATATGGGAACGTCTAATTAGTCCTCGCAATGACTGACATTGAGGGGGGACCTCGACAAATAGTATGCAGCTACATTCTCAGGTCCAGATAAGTATTCTACTCTGAAACAATAGTTCTCCAACTCCAGCACCCATTTTGTAATACATAGATATTTGCTGTTGTTTTTAGACGAGAACATGAAGGTTAATGGCGTGTGGTCTGTACGTATAATGAATTTAGTACCCCAGAGGAAGAATTTAAAATTATTAACCTCCCAGAAGCATGCTAACGCTTCCCTCTCGATGACCGAATAGTTGTGTTCCGAGGGACTAAGGGACCGGGAGGCAAATGCGATTATTGTTTCATCATTCTCATCTCTTTGAGATAGCGTTGCCCCTAGAACTTTTTTGGATGGGTTACTGGTGAGCATAGTCTTCTTTTTGTGAACAAACTACCCTAAGGCTGGTGAATCCAGAATTTGTTTTTTCACTGCGTCAATCATTTTGTTATGCTTCTCCTCCCATGTAAATTCCTTACTTTTTTTTAAAAGGTCACGTAAGCCATCACACAACTCCACAAAATTCTTTATGAACTTCGCCATGTATTAGGCCAGACCTTAAAAGGATTTTATTTCTTCCTTGTTGGTTGGGTATTGAGCATCCTTGACTGCTTGTATCAAACTGTATTTAGGTCTGAAACCTTCTTGGGAAATAGTGTACCCCAGGTAGTCTACTTAGCTAACCTTGATCTTGCACCGCTATCATGTTCTTCCATGGTTGACCCATTCATCAGTATGTCGTCTTGGAAGCATAGTGTATTCTTGATGCCACTGAGGATTTGTTGCATTATCTTTTGAAAAACTGCTGCTGCAGAAGCCAGACCGAACGGCATCCTGATGAACATGTAGGCTCCAAAGGGAGAGGTAAATGCCGTCAATTGTCTAGACTTTGAGTGCAATTCCACCTGGTGATAAGCCATTGAGAGGTCAATGACTGAAAAGTACTTCGCCCTGCCCATGGTGCTTAACATCTCGTTTATATTGAGTAGGGGAAACTTCTCCACCCATATATTTTCATTGAAGCTGCGCAGGTCCATGCAAAGGCGGATACCTTGCCCATTGGCTCTGGACGCTAAGACTAAAGGAGCCAACCACTCTGAGGAATCTATGGGTTGGATGACTCCCATCTTACACAATTTGTCTAATTCCACTTTGAGGGTCTCCCTCAAAAGGAGAGGTACTGGACGGGTTTTGTGAATGACAGGTTTAGGACCTTGTCTGACTGTAATCCTATGTTGAAAGTCCTTCAACTTTCCTAATCTGTCAGCAAACAGCTCCGGAAAATGAACTGTTGCTGTTGGGAGCTTCCACCAGAATGACTTGGTCTTTGTTGTTGTGGTCAAGTATGATCCCTAGTTCTTTCTGATGTTGCCACCCCAGGAGATTAGCACCACTCCTGACCACATACACCTAACCTACTGTAGATCTCCCCTTCAAGTGGATGTGGGCTCTCACCATGCCGACCAGGGGGTTGGGGTCTATGGCCAACCCTTCAGAAGAAATATCTAGTGGGTTTAACTCTGACTTAATGCTACATAGGGAATTCTCAAAGTCTGTGATATTGGTAAGGTAAAAGGAGAACAGGAATCTCATACATTTCTTTAGGCTTATTGTCAATATGTACAGTACATTTGGGATAATTGGTTTTGGCGGACTCCTCACAGTCTTTTAACTGGAATACAAATTTTGCAGGTGGTTCCTTTTCCCCACTGACCATTTTTACAGTATTATTCCCCCATCTCTAAAAACCCTGGCAAGGTGACCTCTTCTGTTACACTTTTTACATGAAAATTAGACAAGGGTCCTCCCAATGTTTATTTTAGGTCTAGAGGAGGGAGTAAAGGCAAAAAAATAGAAAGTAGAACGACTATACTGACCTGCTTATTTTTCAAAACTTAGAATAAATCTAATATATTTCTTTAGGGATGCAACATGGATGAATATATTCACATAGACATAGAATACTTTAGTTTTCTTTTTATTATCATTTCACATTTTAAGATCAATGAAACATTTTTATCATCTTTTTCATATTTTATAAATATTTCAGTGCAAAAAACATTATTGGCAAAAGGAAGAAAATTGATTAGGGCCCCACAAAGAAAAAGGTACTATCTGTATTGAATATCTTTATTCGGCAACTTGATCACCATAAAAGAATACATATAAAATACATTTCCAATACACAATAAAATATTAAAATACAGTAAAAGAATAAGGTGCAACACAATCACCAATTTGCTACCAGCAGATATGGCATCAGACCGTTGGGCCCCCGACTGCAGTTTCAGTAAGCGGGATCGCGTCATCCATGCACTTCCCAAGAACTTTGCTACCCCACAAATCATAAAGGAAGATGATGAGTCCGTGGAGAGTACACGAAGAGCCTGTCTATGGCACCTCAACCCCAGTTCCCTGCAGACAGGTTTCAGCCAAAATTTCCGCGCCCCTTTATAAGCTGGGCAGGCAAAAAATAGATGGGCCACAGACTCTGTTGGTGCTACACAGCCAGGGCATGAACGCAGGGGGGCACCAGAGTTTGACCACCTCACCATAAAGTCATGCACCGGAAGCGTCCCATATCGCAGTTTTAGGTATAGTGCGCGATCAAAGGGTTTAGTTATCAGGTCGAGGAAGGGTTCCAATTTCCTCACACATTTAAATAACAAAAATTGGTCCGTGAGTGAGCCCCCATCCGTGGCCCTCAACACATTACTCTGAACCCAGTCCCAGTATAACTTTTTGATCACATCCTTTGGTGGCAGCGATTGTGACTCCCAAGCATCTCTTAGCCCTAACTTAAGAACCAAGTCTTTCAATTTATTCAACCATCCAATTTTTTTTCCCATGTCCAGTAAAAGAAGATCGTCCAGCCCCTCAGCATATTTTGCAAGCTCTTCCGTTCTTCTTAAACGGGTCCAAAAGAGCAACGGGCGTAGCCTTACCAAGTCCTTAAATGCTCTTCTGCCCAGATCTAATCTCAGGGGAATTAGTGGGGTGGAAGCAGGAAGAGCCACCACCTTCCTTAGAAAATTATTTTCCGCTGTCGATAGATCTGATACATTTTCGAACCCCCAAAGTTCAGAGCCATATAATGCAGCTGGGAGAATCTGACCCTCGTATATGGCCATGGCCGGGGAGATAGGTTTACTACATGATTCGCGGACTTCCCTCAGAATCACCCCCGATACTCTTTGATGACTGAGTAACATTTTGGCCAAGTGATCCTTCCAGGTCATTCGGCTGTTTATCCGGACACCAAGGTAGTCAAAAGACTCAACCAGCTCCAAAGGGACACCATTAAGCAGGAAATTATTTTTGAATCTTTTAGAGGGGGAGAGTGCCATCAATTTAGTTTTTGAGGTATTGATGGTTAAGCCTCGGGCGGTACAGAAGGAGCTAAACCGGTTCAAGAGTTTTTGTAGACCCACTGGGGATTTGGAGATTAATATGGTGTCATCGGCGAAGAGTAAAGTGGGGATTCTTTCCCCCGCCAGGGATGGGGCATCCGTCTCCTCCCCCTTCAGATGGTCCACCACTCCATTCACGAATAGGGAGAAGAGGGTCGGAGCCATAACACATCCCTGACCTACTCCTCTCCGCACAGGGATCCTCTCTGTCAATTGTCCCTGGGGTCCCCATCTAACCTTCGCGTAATTCCCCTCGTGGAGCTTTACGATAAGGTTCAGGAGACCACTTGGGAAACCCATCTCTCCTAGAATCTCCCCTAATTTTGCCCGGGAGACCAGGTCAAAAGCCGTCTTGAGATCTATGAAGGCCATATATAAACTGCCTTTCTTGATGGTAACTGCCTTCCAATAGATAACAAAAAAACGAAAGACCTGGTCCATCGTGCCTACCTTTCTTCTGAACCCCGCCTGTAGGTGAGAGAGAATACTGGCCTTCTCCATCCAATCTTCTACTCTTGAGATGATGACCCTGCCGACCACTTTCTGAATTATGTCTATCAGACTAATAGGTCTGTAGTTCGCAGGGTCGTCTCTTACCCCCTTCTTGAACACGGTTACTACCTCTGCCCCTTTCCAGGAGTCTGGCACCTGGTGACCCCTGGTGATCAAATTCATTATAGTAGCGATTAATTTAGCCCAAGCCTGCGGCTCCGCTATCAACAGGTCTCCAGGAATCCCGTCCTGTCCAGCTGCTTTCTTTGGGGTTAGGTGCCTGATCGCCATCTCTACTTCCATGGTCGTAAATTGAGGATTGTCCACCCCAGAGAAAACTCCATCTCTCAAACTATCTGCCCCAGGGCTAGTTGTTTCCTCATTACCTCCATAAAGGGATGAGAAATGATCAAACCATTGCTGGCTGGTTATATGTGCAGCCAATGGTTGCGATTTCCTCTGCCTAGTTCTATTGATCAGGTCCCAGAAAAGGTTCGGGTTCCTACTATTGCAGCATTGGATAAGTCCTGCCAATGCTGTTCCTCCCACTCCCGCTTGGCCAATAATAATACATTTAGGTATTCCTTCCTGGCCGCTCTAACCAGCGAAGGATCCCCAGAAATCAGGGCTTTTGTCAGATTTTTCCTTTTGCCCTTACACAGGACTGTATACCACGGTTTATTAGAAGAGGGGGGATTGACAGTATCCCTATTGCTTTCCCCTTTCGAGATGAAAAATTTGCCAACATGATCAATTGTAGCTTTATAGGCTGAGTCAAGGGAGGGGTATGGGACCCTGCTGGTCTGATTTTCACCCACCCAATCTTCCAGATCAGAAGACAAGCCCTCAACCAATAATTTTATCGCCCCTAAATCTTCCTCCTTGAGTTTAGCCTTATTCCATTTTAATCTACGGTTGTTATTATAGGGGATAATCTCTTTAGATGTTTTTAAGGTGACATTCATCCTCCTATCTTTAAGGGTGCCCCAATAAAACTTGCAGCACAAGGGATTGTGATCGCTATCCTGGCTTGGGAGGACTTCCATGTCAATAAGCTCTGCACAAAAATTAATATCCATTAGGATATAGTCAATTCGGGATGGCCCAGTAAGCCTATTAAAGGTCAATGCCCCTGCCTGGTCGGATATAGTCCTGCCATTGAGGGCTCTTAACTTGTGAACCCTGGTCAATGTATTGATTTGAATAGCCCTAGCCGACCACCTCCTAATGGGGGGCAAGGATAAACTTGGGATGGACCATTTTGAATCCTCCTCTTCAATGCCCAAGGGGTCATCTCCGAGGAGGGGTTCAAACGTGCAATTAAAATCACCCCCCACAATAATTTTTGCTGTTAAAGTGCAATTAGCTAAGGCGGAGTCCAGGGCTGTTAAAGTCAGAGAGGTAGAGTCACCAGGTGTCCCTCTAGCATAGACATTGAAAATGTCAAGCCTACTACCCTCTAACTTTCCTCTGGAGGAGAGATGGAGTATATCATTACACTCCAAATTGTGGCGTGTGACCACCCAATCCAGTTCTACTTTAATCCAGACCATGAGACCTCCCGCTGGTCTACCCTTTCCCTTACTTACTGCTGACAGAAAATGGGTTGTATACCCTGATTTGTGTAATGGTGATAGGCTCCAAGTTTCCTGAAATAGGCAAACATCGAACCCCTCAATGAACGTATGCCACTCTGGAATGTCTAACTTCCTTTTTAGCCCCGCAATGTTCCAAGAAAGGAAATTTATTATCCACCTGGTCTTACATCTCCCCCCCTCCTGTGCCCGGTGAATAGGTGTTACGAGGCAACCAACCATGCTAGTCATAGGCCCGTCAAAGGAAGGAACCTCTGTAATGTTATTAATACTAACAGTTTGAGCTGGAAAATAACTACCTTCCCCTATACCTATGCTACCACATGGTCTTGTTGGGGCCCCCCCACCCAGAAGTTCACTTGCCTCCCCCCCAGGCGCTGAACTTCAATCGCAATCTTCCAGCCCAGAAAGCTGGGAAAACCGATTGTAAGTGTCCAGTGGGGTAAAAGGCCTCAAATGATTCATCGTATGTCTATAAGGGACAGTAGACCAGGCAGAGATCTGTTCAGGTACCAAGGAAAAGTGTTGCCAAAATGGGTATAATTGTTATTGTAGGGCAAAGTAAAGGGTGGTCTATAAGAATGAGGTTTATTTGGATATCTAAATGGAGTGTCCTCTGGCCTAGGATAGAAGTATGTTAGGGCCCGAGGAATGATGCAAGTTCCCCCGTTTCCTGGTGGCCAATTTAGGATATAATCAACGGCCCGAGGGTCTCTAAAATTGACCACCACTAGATCCCCCTCCATATTTTTAGTTCTACTCCCCAGCCAGTTAATCCGTCTAACATGGACTATATCTCCATCTATGTTGGGCGCTATCGGCCTATACGTCCTTAACCAATGAATAATTTTATTCTTAAGGTCAACATATCCCTCCTTCTTATTTTCTGCTAGCTGAGGGACCCCTGTTAGGACCACCACAAAGGGCACTGCTTCAGGGGGAATCTCCACTTGTGGCACCTTTTTGCGTGGTATTCTATTATTACTAGTTTCCCCTTGTACATCCTGGTTGTTGCTTGCCGGGACCTTAGGAATAGATTTATTTGAGGTGCCACCCGATTCAACTACTGGTGTCTTTACATGTTTAGGAGGCAGTGGGTTTTCGGAGGGAAGGTCAGCTCTACCCTGGGGCTGAATAGTTTGCTTGGCCGACTGAGCTAGGGCAGGTGGGTTCTTTTGGACAGAGGTAGGGGGGGGCCTTATCGGGGGTGTAGGATGCACCCCCCCACTCCCCTGGGTTTTTGACAGAGTGGCCATACTAGTTATAGCTGCTTCCAATATGGTAAGTCTGATTTCCACCTTTTTGATAGACTCATTGATTGGTACAAGTAGAGATCTCAACAAAAACTCCAAGTTTCCTATCAATGTGGGGGGAGGTAAAGTATCAGCTGCTGTATCTCTAATATTACTGTCAGAAGCCACCACCTGCATGGCTACTTCAGGTAAAGTATAAATCAATGATGGTACTACTGCTGGTGTAGAATCCCGAACCTCTGCTGGGGTAATCTCAATTGAAATGGGGGTTTTTGCCCTTTTACCAAACTCAGTATGCGGGGTTTTTGCTTTACCTGGGGCCTCCCTAAGTTTTCTCCTTTTTTTACTAGGTGGAGGGCGATGAATCTGAGCCGCGGGTAGAGGCTTAAGTTTCTGTTTCCTAGGTTTAGGTGTGGCCCTAATGCGACTGGGACTAGTGGTAGGAGAAACTATTGTGATATTATCCACAGGCAGACAAGGTGTGGATACAAAATCACGGAACAATAGTGGGACGCCTTCTAGACTAGCATTGTCCTCACTCAAGTCTACTGAACCTCCTTCCCGGGTCATAACAAGCAAGGAGCTATCCGTGAGGGGTCTATGCTTCATGCTCTCAACAGAGCGACGGCGCTCTGCCCTAGTCTCTGCTAGAATAGAGTCCTTTTCGCCCTCGCTCTTCTTCTGAAAATAGTTCTCCAATGACCCATTGCGTAATCTACCTTTTTTTCCAGGGGTATCCTTCTCTGTCGTCATATCCGACGAAGCAGGTCAGGGGCCACTGGGCAGCAGATGTTAGGGAGGTGGCCCAGCCCGGCCTCCTCTGGCCTACGAGGGCCTTAGAGTGCCCGCCCTTGTCCTGGGCTTCTCCCGGCGAGCTCCCGCGCGCTCCCGCGCAGCGGTATTCACACGTTATTTTATGGCTGTTATGGTGATGGACGGGTTGTCGGGGGCGGGGCGGGGAGGGAGAGCAGCCCAGGTGGAACGGGCGGGGTTACTGGGACTCCTGGGAAATGTAGTCCCAGCCCTCTTGCTCGCAGCCCTCAGCCCCTGTTTTACCCCAGCAGCAGCTAACAGCCCACAAAGGAGAGCGCCCCTCTGTGAAGCGGGACCCGCGCAGCGGGTTCCGCGAGGCGTTGGTGGAGATGCAAGGAGTCCACGGGCAATCCAAACAGCAAGGCAGGTTTGTCAAGGTGTCCCACGAAGTGCAGGGCAGGCCGGTATTTGATCACCCGGTCGTTGGGGGCGGGGCGGGGAGGGAGAGCTGCCCAGGTGGAACGGGCGGGGTTACTGGGACTCATGGGAAATGTAGTCCCAGCCCTCTTGCTCGCAGCCCTCAGCCCCTGTTTTACCCCAGCAGCAGCTAATAGCCCACAAAGGAGAGCGCCCCTCTGCGAAGCGGGACCCGCGCAGCGGGTTCCGCGAGGCGTTGGTGGAGATGCAAGGAGTCCACGGGCAATCCAAACAGCAAGGCAGGTTTGTCAGGGTGTCCCACGAAGTGCAGGGCAGGCCGGTATTTGATCACCCGGTCGTTGGGGGCGGGGCGGGGAGGGAGAGCAGCCCAGGTGGAACGGGCGGGGTTACTGGGACTCCTGGGAAATGTAGTCCCAGCCCTCTTGTTCGCAGCCCTCAGCCCCTGTTTTACCCCAGCAGCAGCTAACAGCCCACAAAGGAGAGCGCCCCTCTGCGAAGCGGGACCCGCGCAGCGGGTTCCGCGAGGCGTTGGTGGAGATGCAAGGAGTCCACGGGCAATCCAAACAGCAAGGCAGGTTTGTCAAGGTGTAAAGGTACTATCAAAAAACATGCATTCTTCATCATTCATTCCTAATCTAACATACTCTCAGTTGTGACATAGTGCAATAAAGACAAACAAAGGACAACAGTACATCTGAGATCCCAATTGGCTCTTTACAGTTAAGTGTCCAATTCATTCATCTTTGATTGTATCTAAGTTCATAAGTACTTATTCCTAGGTGTCGTTCTCCGTTTGGTCTTTTTGTGTAGGGGTCTCAGGTGTTTATACATGTGACACCCCTCGCTGAACAGAAAGGACTGTTGGCCACATGGTTGTTGTTGCCCCATCTAAAGCATTTGAGACCTTGTACTTCTTTCATGGGACTTGTTGTAGATACCTTTTTTGTAACTTCTTTGTATTTAACTTTGAGCACTTCACTGTTTAAAACATCTGCTTGGACACAAGCCACTACTTCTTCCTTTATTTTGATTTCTTTTATGCATTTGGCAGTATGTTCTGTAGACTGCGCTAATGCAACTGCTTCTCTCAAAGTTGGGTTTTTACAAGTAGTTGCTCCTGTACTTTTTTACTGTTTGTGCACCTGACCAGTTGATCAACTATGAGGGAATCATTTAGGTCTCTGAACTCACACAGCTGGGTGAGTCCTCTAAGCGCTGCTATAGAGTTGTTTATGAACTCATTTTTACCTTGTACTCTGCTCAAGAACGTATGGCGTTCGAGGACAGTAAGTGTTTCATACACTTTGTGACCATGGACCCCTAAATTATGTAATAGGATGTGCAGTTTGTGCATTGCAGAGAATTTTTCTCCCCCATGGCAATACGGTATGACTCAAATAATATTATCCAGTCCTTCCAATGGAATTCGGGGACTCCACAATCATTTAGAAATGATGGAGGTTGGCTTATACTAGAGGTACTGTGGCTTACTGTGAGTTAATTGTGGAACAGAGGTTCAATAAGAATATTGGGGAGAAATGACAGCAAGGATGAAGGTGGTTGTGTCACCACCGAGGAGGTTGACACACAGATGAATTGAGAAGGAGGAAGGCGATAGTGTCACTGCAAAGCACAAACTAAAGCCACACTTAAATTAAGGGCTAAATAAGGCTGAGAGGGTACAGCAAAGATGAGGGAGGTGTGTGTGTCCCCACTGGAGAGGTTGACACACAGTGCAATTAGCAGCATAGAGTAAGGTCACCACAAGGCACGAACTTCGCTGCAGCCAAGATGAGGAGATTAGGCTACAAGGAAAATTCTTCCTTGGCGCTTGACAGATGAGCAGGTTTTGGAGACAACACAGCAATGAACTTAGAATTAAATAGCATATCGCGGTTGCAATACTGATCCAGACCTGAGGGTACTGGAGTGCTGACAGGACCAGAGCGTACGTCGAATTCTCTGACGTGGATCTGGAGCCCTGACAGGAACTGGATGCGCGGGTCTCAGGTGCAGTTGGCGTCGCCACGGAGTTTCCACAGCGCAGACAGAACCTTGAAACTACAGGCCTCCACAGAAGACTGACTCTCGTGTAATCACTCACAGCGCCAATAGGAGGCAGTCTCACACAGCAGGGATGCCCATGGATGCAGGCGCCACACTGAGGGAACAGAGGCCACAACACCAGTATTCCGCACACCACAGCTTACAACACCCAACCAGTCCCGGAACAGGGTTGCTGGCGAGGTATGGAGATATTGGCAACACCCTTGGTGCCTGTGTTTTGTGTGTACCCAGCCAGCCAACCCCGCTCCGCTTGCAAAGGTTGTGTACTCTGTTGCAAGACACTTGAAAAAAACCCTAGCAAAGGGTGGTCAGCATTGCTCCAGGCTTCACCGGGACACCACACACAAGGCAATGGAGAATCGGTGACTGTCAGAGCGCCACTTCCTCGGAGTCTGTACGTTGATCTATTGGCTCACCTCTCAGCACCTCCAATTCAGGATGCTATTAAAGCACTGAAAAAAATTAGAGTGACCAAGTGGGGGGAAGGGTTAGAGGAAGAGAACAGCTTGGAGTGAGACCTGTAAAAAAAACAGATAAACATACAGCCATTAACAATTAGTATAAATAATTCTTAGGTACCAGATTCTGCTACGCAGAGTCTTATTGCTAATGAGTCTCTACTTTAACACAAGCCTGTGATACAAGTTATACAGAAAATACGCTTCCAAGGAATGTGTTACAATCTCACCTTCCAAACAGTAAAGTTCAATAATATAAAGAGCATATAATCATAAGTATGACACAGTACACAATGAGCCCCTGTGCAAGCTTGCCCAAGTGCATGAAACATCAACATACCAAAAGTTCCAAAGGGCTAATCCAAAAGATCCACATACACTAAGCCAAATGGACCCAGAGCACTAGTCCCTTTGTTCACCAACTCAATATGCAAAAATGAGCTAGAGCTATAAATCGTAATGCTGGACCGAATGCTCGACAACACAATGTTTTAATGAATTCCAAAACGTGCAATCAACAGTGTGAGTGTAATCATACAATAGGCAAAATAAACTCCAGAGCACACAGTTGTATTCTTGCCAAAATGTAGTTTGCAAAATGAATCCCAAAGCGTGTGATAGTGTGCTGCCAAAAACACTGAATGCAGCAAATGATCGCCAAAGCGCGCCAAATCCCAACAAGGAAATAAAGTTTCTCTGTTGCCTTCAAACAACAGAGGCTTACCTGCAGACTCAAAGTAAATTGGAATGAACTCATGAGTCAGCAGAAGAGAGAGAGGCTGCTTCCACACAGGATCCAGAATAGTGAGCCACGCCCAATCGGTGTGGCTCCTTTTATAGGAAGACAACACCCATAGGCAACCACACCCAAAAGTGACTGATGTGTGTGGATTCTGGGATATGACCACACCCATAGGGCACCACACCCAAAGTTACTGCTGTGAGAGGATTCTGGGATACGTAGTACCCTATAGTTACATCCAGCAGGGAAAAAGGAGAACATATAAAGGAAAATGAACAATGAAGAGAGAAATACAAAGAAAACATATTGCAATGTTTAATGTACATTTACAGGACACAGCTGCCACCATTTAGCAACAGGAAAATGTAGTTTCCCACATTGTACCGCAGTGGGGGTGGGCCCTAGAACACGCGCCACAGAGGCAACGCTAGCAGTGACAAGATCTTGGCACAAAGTCTTCCAAGCACTGACGTCAAATAAGGAGCTGCATCCAACTGGAAAGAAGTTTTATCTCGGAGAGAGTACTGAAAGGGAAGATGATCGGCTGCCCCCTGCGCAGGATCTTCGCCAGTGCTGAAATTCTGAAATTAAACAAAGACACAACAGCAGGTAAGGAAGTGCTTTTTTATTCCGATCATCCACTCTCCTCAACTGTCATTGTCATTGTCAACATTCTAATGCAAGCTCTCAGTGGAACATTCTAAGTGGGAGCAGAGGGGAGGGGAGGACACCAATATGGGAAAAGAGAGAACTTGATGAATTACAACACATACCTTCAGAAATACATGGTGTCTGCGACTTCTCAATGAGGCCCAAAAGGCCAGCGACCACAGACATCAATTCCGGAGTTCGTTGCAGGAGTTGTCAGGCCCTAGAAGTCACATGCGTTGCAGAGCAAACTCAAGGCATCAACGGGTGTCGGGGCTGCGGTGCGAAGTGCAGCATTGCAGTGACCTCAGGTCGTGGTGCGGGTAGCGGCTAGGTGTCGGTCATCCAGTGGGATCAGTAAGACCAGGCCTGTGGTGCGAAGTGATGCGGTGCTTGTCTCACTGCTGGCAGTTCACGGTGCAAGCAGCGGCGTTGTTGTTGCTGAAGCGCTTGCGACTGGAGTCGATGTCCTACATTTCACATACACTGCACCCTGCCCACAGGGGTACCTTGTGCCTACCTTAGGGTTGACTAATATGTAAGAAAAGGGAAGGATAGGGCCTGGCAAGTGGGTGCACTTGCCAAGTCAACATGGCAGTACTAAACTGCACACAGACACTGCGGTGGCAAATCTGAGTTACCTTTTCAGGGCTACTCATATGTGAGGCTCAATCAGTGCTGCAGGTCCACTTACGCCGAAACACAAAACCAGTAAAAACAGAGTCAAAACATGGAGGACAAATAGCAAAAAGACAGGGTAAACATGCCAAAAGGTGCCAAGTCTGACAGGGTGAAAGGTCAAAATTCCTAGCTAAGGGTCTCAAATGAAATTAAGGTACCCCCTCTCCATACTTCTCCCAGGTATTCAATCCTTATCTTCCAACCACAAAACCCCCGCAATCCTCATACCTCCCTCAGCTGTTCACTGTGCCATAGCGGGGTCATTGCTGTTAACTTAGATCTCCAACCCAGTCTGTGTTGGCCTTGGTCCAACACCTCACCGCCATCTCAGTATGTGTCAGCAATCCCAATTTCTTTTTGGCTGTGTTTAGGATAATTTTGTGATTTGAAGATGGCATGAATGCTCAATCAACCCTGTAGGTCGACTCATTCCAGTCTGTATATACCCAATAATGATTTACCACTTTGTGATGTCCAGGATCGCTAGCCCACCTTTGTAAATATCTCTTTGTAGCATGTCCAAGGCTATGTGTGATGCTCCCCCTGCCATAGCAGTGATCTGAGTTTGTGATCAATTTGTTTAAAGAAGTTTGGTGGAACCCAAAATGGTGTGTTCTGCAAGACATATAATAATCTTGGAAGGGATATCATCTTGTATAGTGCAGCCCTGCCCATAAGTGACAAGGCAAGGGTGAGTCAGTGTGTCACATCCGCCCAGAGGCAGAGTAATTGAGGGGTGAGGCTTCATTGTACGAACGATTGCTCGTCTCTGGTGATAAAGATTCCTAGGTAAATTAATCCTCTGGTATTACTGGGGCCACACAACATGTGGTGAGCCTCAGTGGAGGTTCCAACAAGGGCAAAATGAGTGACTTGTCTCAATTTGTTTTGTATCCCGCATAGCTTCCAAAGAGTTCATAAATATGCAGGATACATGCTATAGAAGCATAAGTCCTGGAAAAATGGAGGACTATATCATCTGCATATAGGGAGATCCGTTCCTCCCAACCGTCAGACGAGGGGATGCCCCATGTCAGTCGGTCACCACGTATCCACTCTGTGAGTGGTTCAAGGGACAAAGCAAAAAGGAGGGGTGACAAAGGGCATCCCAACCTGGTGTCCCTGTCCAACGATATAACCCTGGAGATTGCACAGTTGACCCCCAACCTGACTAGTGCGGCTTGATATAGCAGTCTGATCCAGTTACAGAATCTTGGGACAAAACCCCACCAGGCTAATACAGCGAAGAGGTATGGCCATTCTTTACTATTGAATGCCATGGATGCATCTAATGCCATCAGTGTCATCTGGTGGGTTGTTAACTCTTTAGTCATGTGCAGGTTCCCATGCATCCTGCGCAAGTTGAGTTTAGTGTTCCTACGTGGCAAAAGCCCAATTGATTTAAGTGTATAATATCTGGGAGGACTGCTGTCAGTTTCGTGGATAGGGCTTTCACCAGGACCTTTGCCTCGATGTTTAGGAAGGGGGTTGGTCTATATGAGCTGCACTTCTCTGGCGGCTTACTCATTTTGTGGATCACTACTATCATGGCCATTCGCTGGTCTACTGGGAGGGATCCTGCCTCCACCACAGCCCGGAACATCTTTAACATTGGCCCTGAAATTTTACTTGAGAGTCCCTTACATAACTCTATCGGCAGCCCATTGGACCCAGAGGCCTTCCCGGATTGCAATGAACCCAGGGCTGCAGCTATCACTTCCTTTGACAATTCAGCCTCCAGAGTGTCCCTGACCTCACCTGACACCGTTGGGACTGAGAATTTGTTCACGAGTTCCTCACAGGCCAAGTATGATCTTTTACCCCTGGGCTTATAGAGGAACTCGTAATATGAGGCTAAAGTATTTGCTATTGCTGTGTTTATGGAGTGTAGGATGGACTCCATTCCAGTCTCTGGCTCCTGCCACCCAAGATCTGTCTCTA
Organism: Lissotriton vulgaris; assembly: GCF_964263255.1. Lineage (NCBI taxonomy): Eukaryota > Metazoa > Chordata > Amphibia > Caudata > Salamandridae > Lissotriton > Lissotriton vulgaris. Next base: position 22,531 of record NW_028249783.1, read on the forward strand.
TCCCTCTTGTCCAGCCAGGTTTATAGCTTTGACGCCTTGTCCCCGACTTTATATTCATCGCTGTGTGGAGAGCGCATGCAAGCAAACTGTTTCCTCCACCCGGTTTCTGGCACAATGCCAGTCTGTGTCAGGTGTCAGCTGTAGAATCTCCTGTCACCTCCCCCTCCAGCCTTAGGATATCCTGTTCTATCATCTTTCATGCTATTCGTGTCTCCTTTTTCTTTTCCCCTATCGGAGCTTGGGCCTGCCCCAAATTACTGTCTTGAATGCCTCCCAGAGAGTACACGGGTGAAAACTGAGCCCTATTTTCTTTGAAGTTTAACTCAGTCCCAGAGATCAATTTCTCTTTAATATTCTTGTTCTTCAAATACCAGTGCTCTAGTCTACGATTGTTATTGGTGTGAATTATAGGCACCTCCATTGACACTCCCACAGGCAAGTGATCTGATATGCCCCACACTAAATGTCCTGCGCCCTGAAAGCTCCCCACCTGCTCAGGTCTTGTTAGGAGGTAATTAATGCGGGATAGGGGCCCGTGTGGTGGTGAGTGGTATGTTTATTGCTTTCAGAGGGGGTTCTGGATCCTCGATATGTCGGTCAGGCCCAACGCAGAGGCAAAGTCAGGGGGGGTCTGCTCCCCTACAATGTTTGGTGTCTGGCTAAGCTCAAGTGGTCCAGTTCAGAGTTCATCACATCGTTCATGTCCCCCCCACCAGGAGAATTCAGGGAGGGGGGCAGTTTTAGAAGTAGGGAACTAAACTGTGGCAGGACCATAGCGTGGAACATAAAGGGAGCAAAGGTTTATGGTTCAGCCTTTCTAGGTGCCTGATAGGGCCATGTGACATCCTAACATGTTTAAACATATTGTCTTTGTCATTAGTGGCAGTTGTTTCTTCACAAGGATGCCCACTCTCCGGGAGCTGGTTGTAAAACCTGAGTGAGCTATTAGTTATCACCTGCATCGGTCCAAGGCCTTATATTTGTTCCCCTTCAGGTGCATCTCTTGCATTAGTACAATGTTGGTGAGGTGACGTTTAATGTGTTAAAGAACCAGGGTGCATTTATTTTTGTTCCCCAGACCATTTACTTTCCATGATCATATATGTAAAGTTGCTTGTTTAGAGGTACTTATCAGTGGTATTTAATTCCATCTCAGTATCCCCATCCCCCCAGGGATAAGGCATCAATCAGTTGCATTGTACATTTACTGGTTTGTTTATGAGCAGAACTTTGCCCTCAAACAATACAAACAATCAAAACCCCGTTTACCCCTCTCCTTGCTACCCTGTTTGGTGAAAGAAAAACACCACACCACTTCAACCTGCAGAGTGCCTGTTGCCCAAAACTGTGCCTTAAGGAATAGGACGATGGTTCGCCGACGACCCTTTAATTCAAAGATTAGGTGAACTTTTTTAATCTTATAACTCCTTCACTTATCGTTTTAGCCCATTACCTTGTCATGAAACTAAGATATCTTACAGGCAGCTGTTCCTTGCTACCTCAACTCCTTTACAATGCCTCCTTTGATACCTGCTGTTGTCCAAAGTGGTTTATGAATTGTAGCATTCTTGTATTGTAGATCTCCAGGAGAGTGTGCTGCTTGCAGAATCGCATCATGTTGCGAAAGTTCAAGATTTTGTCAATGAAGGTAGGTGGGGGTGCATCCAGAAGCAGCAGGGATTCCAATGCTCTGTGCGCCTGCTCAACTGAGAAATAAGTGGACAAGCGTTCAGGTTGGAGGGTATGGAGGCTGACTGCCCTCTTCCCTCTTCGGAACCCCAACCAATCAGATGTTGTTGCCTTTGGCCCTTCACTCTTGGTCATCAATGCAGGCCATTTTGTGATTATGTTGCTTTGTGAGGCATGCAACCTGTTCTTCTAGTCTTTTGGTCTTGCCTTGGATGCCCTCTATGTTTACTCCTGCTTCTGAAGCCTGTCTGCCATTTTGCATGGATCAGCCTGCAGTAGGTTCACCTCTTCAGTTACTGTGTCCAGCTTGGACTCGAGACTGCCCCACAGCCCTCTGATCACTTTTATAATATCTTTCAATGAGGGTTCAGATGTGGAGCCTCTCTCTGTGGCTCCAGAGAAGTTCTTGAGCCGCCTTCTGCCCCCCTCTGGGTGTCCCATTGCAACTGTGTATTTCTCGATCTGGTTTGATTGGCCCAAGTGGGTGGCATTTGTACGAGCCATTGTTGGCCCTCACTTCCAACTGATACAAGATGTTGTCCCGTATTTCAGGTCCCTATTGATGTGGTCTAGCGCGTTGGTTAAGTTCCCCATCTCCCGGCACCGAGTTTCAATTTAAAGGCACCACTCTGTTGACATTTGTAGTAAGTGCCCAAAGGGGTCCACCCACCACCACTGTCTTTTGTCTGGGGGCCCCAGTTGACCACGCTCACCCCTCCACTGACCCAGTGCTGCTCGTCTCTAGGAGGGGAGTCACCTGCATTTTTAAAAGGTTTTCCCCAACTGTTGTTTTCAGCTCCCCTTTACTAGGATGTAATTTGTCATGAAGGCAGCCACCTTTGTGCCTCCCACCGCAATTTCAGGTTTGCTGCAGCCACCTCCCTTACCACAGCTGCCAATATAGGCTCCGGGCGAGGGAGGCGACCACAGCCGATCTCAGCCACCTCCCTAAATCTGCTCCTCTTGAACAGTTGCGGCTCTTGGCCCCATCAGCACAGTCACCTCAGGCAGGAGGGAATGGCTACTTCTATCAGCCCTCCTCGCGGCGGGCCACCCCTGCAGGTTTTTGGGCCTCATGCTTCATATGACTCCCTCTGGCATCCACCTGGGGTCAGGCTGCACACTGGCCACTACACTCCCCACTGTTCTGACCGCTGATCGGCAGTCCAATTCCTGCTCACTCACGCTCTGCTTGGCTCAGGGGATGCAGGGATCTTCGTGTCTTCCAGTTGAGACCCAATCCAGTACCAGGCTGATCGCCTTAGAGCCATGCGATTTCCTTCCCGGCACTTTGTCTCCTCGGAAGAATCCGCTCCAGCTTCCTGGGCCACTTACATTGCAGACACTCTGGCTTAACGTCTCTCCAGGACACTCCTGAGACCCAGAGGGAACTTCCCCTGTTCCCAAGCAATACTACCGAGGTAGCCAGTTATACTGCTCGATAGCCTGTGGATGATTTTGGATATTAGCCTGGGTCTACGCACTGTCGGCTAGCAGAGCTCACTCAGTGCAGGGCCATCTTTGTCGGCTGCAAGCCACACCCCAGCTGGACACATTTTTATTTCAAAAAGAATTTTCACAACTATAGGAATCATATTTCATGAAGGAGTTAATATAACCTCTACACACTATAGAATATATTTAAAATGTTAAAGAGGATGGACAGAGTGCAATGACATAGAAATGACACTCAAAACAAGAGTACCCAAAAAGTTGCCAAATTCACATCTGCTATTTCGAGAACTGAAGTTTCGAGGACAATTTAGGATAACAAAATGTGGTGTTGTGTTGATATGTATATAAATATTGGGGCAGATTTATCAGTCCCTTGTGTCACTTTTGCACCGCCGTTGCGTCACTTTTGCGACGCAGCAGTGGTGTTAAAGTTGCGGCCCATTTACAACGTGACGCATCTAGGGAGATGCATCACGTTGTAAAGCCCTGTGTCACATTATACCTGCATCGAGTATAATGTATGCAGGGTGGGTATTCCTACACAAAAAGCCATGTAGAACCCTACGCCTTTGCTGCGTCAAAATACCTATGCCTGCTCAGACCAGGAGTTAGGAATGACGCAAGGCTTTTTAGGTGGGACTCACCTCTCTGTTGTGACGCATTGCTAAAGTTGCATTACTTTCATGAGCAACTCCAGCAATGCATCACTTTTGGGTCAACAGATGCATCAGAATATCTGACGCATCATCAATCCTTGCACCATTGTGCGCCGTATTGTAAATACGGCGCATTCATGGTAACACAAGGGTTTTGCATGGTGGTGCAGGGAAAATGACGCATCTCTACTGATGCGTCACTTTCTTGTAAGTCTGCCCTATGTTTTTCTGAGACGTTATTTGGAGTATTAGGGGTATTGTCTCGACCACAGCTGTTAGAAATGAAATACTCTTACTAACTGCTGAAAAGGAATTTACAAAACATTACAGAACTACAGAGCATATTATCAAGCACGGCGTTAACAATAGCGGCAGTTTTCTGCTGCTAAAGCGGCGATAATGAGCTTGATAATACACTATAGAGAATTCCCATAGAAGCCCATGTTCATACCAGAACATGGGCTTCTATGGGAATTCACAAGGGCGTATATTCAAGCCCATTATCGCCGCTTTAGCGGCAGTTTTCTGCCGCTAAAGCGGCGATAATGTTAACGCTGTTTCTTGATAATATGCCCCCACATTCTGTTACTACAGATCAAAACTAAATGGAGGTACTATAATATCAACAGCCTTAAGTGTCATCTAAGAAGTCTCTTCACCACTTCACCATTGTATCTTTTTTTTGTTTCCTAATGTTAAAAATGAAATTCTAATAAATTTGTCTTTGCTTATGATTTTTCACAGTGGATGAACTGCTGCAGTAAAAAAGGAAAAATAATTACCAAGTATGGTTTTTCCCATTCTTCAAAATTACATTCACAGTTTACTCCCTAAGTGTTACAATGGTGTTATAGTCCATGTAGGAAGTAGGAAAACGCTTTAGTTCTGATGACATTTCACTGCATCTTCTCTTCACTTCAGCTGGAACATTGTCACCAGGTGCAGAGGTGGACGTCAGGAGGCTAATGATCCCTCTCCTTTTTTTTCTCTGTGCAATTTTATGTTGCTTCTTGTAGTATGCTTTCAAGTGGTACAACATGCTTGTTATACCACTTGAATAACTTGTTGCATTGCGCTAAGACAATGTCCTCTCACATATGCTGCAACTCACCAATTTAGTAGTGGTCTTTGATTCACCAGATGGAATAGTGAAGAAATCTTAAGCTATGCTTGTTTCTTTATTGATGGTTCTTCATCAGATTACTGTTCATGTGCAGCTGAGTCCTTCTGGTCTTCCACAACATCAATCAGTTGTAGGACTTCCTCTGTTTTTTCTGATGCCATTTTATTTTTGTAGAAATAGCCCAAAAGTTGAAAACCTGCATAATTTTTCAAAATTAGTTTGGGACAACTCCAATAACAAACTAACCAGTACCTGGAAAGTACAAGAAGGGAGAAATGGCTGTGTACTTCCTTTTCATAAAGAAAACTGTGCAAACCATTGCAATTTCTTTATTTGGTAGTCATGTGCTAATCACACTTATGGGGAAATTTATTTTTTGAAATCGTTGTTTTTGACAAATGTGATGTTAAACTAAAGTTAAACCAATATGTTACTAAACAGCTAGACTCAAACTTTGTGCAAGATATGTCTCTATATGTGTTTTACACTTTGTCATTTGTATTTGGTCACCAGTATGTAGTTAACGTTAAAACCATATTTCCATAGGAAGAGTATTTTTTTACTTGTCTATCTGTTTTGCATTATTTGTCAAATCTGCCCTGGGGAATCTAGTTGTGAATGGAACGTTTCGGGGTGATCCGGGATGGGGGGGCTAAGAAAAAGGTTGGGTCCAAAAAAGTGTGTTTCCCATGTTAATTCCCATTGAACTTTAGTCAAAGCTGCAGTCTGTAGCACTGGATGGAATTACACTAAATTTGACAGAAAGGAAGATTTGGTTATGCAGATCGCGTTTTCAGTTATTCGGTGTGAGCTTGTTCAGTATTTGTTGGGAAATATGAGAAAGTAAAGTTAGTGATATCTGTGGACGAGGATATTCAGTGTCTAATTTAATTTGACATTATTTGCGAAAGCACATGCCAACAGGAATGCTGTGATTTGATGGTCACAGCCTGAGCAGAAAAATGCAGCCACCATTTTAGAAAATTGGACACAGTCCTGGGAATGAAAATTCACCACAAAAGCAGTTTAAGGGTCAGGATAGAGGTACCCTGACATCACATTTGACATATACAGGTGTCAGTTAGACAAGCTAAGTGTCCTAATTTTTTTTTAGATACATGATATTCGCAACCATTATCATGGTCCTTATGTGACGTGTGGGGATTTTGCGAATTTCGCAACAACCTTGTGAATTTTGATTTTGCGAATTTCGCAACAACTTTGTGAATTTTGGTGAAAATACAAAAAAATCCACCCACCCACTCTCAGTTTCAATAACACGCTCACAGACCCACTCACATACCCAGTGACAGACCCATTCAGAGATTCATACACTTACTCAGTTCACTCTGACACTAGACAACCACTCAGACCCACTCAGTGACTCTTTCATCCATTCACAGACACACTTACCGACTTATGAACCCTCTCACACACTCACTGAAAGACCCACTCAGACACTGATGCACTCACAGACCCATTCTAAGACACGTGCACCCACTCACATGCCCACTCAAACACTAACACAACCATTGACTGACCCATTGAGAGCGTTAGTCAGCCACTGACAGGCCCACTTAAAGACTCATGCACCCACTCACAAGCACACTCAGAGTTTCAGACATCTCTCACAGACCCACACAAACACTGATACGCCCACTAACAAACCCACTCAGAGACTCAGACATCCACTCACAGACCCATTCAGACACTGATGAACCCACTCACAGACCCTTTCAGAGACTCATGCACTCACACACCCACTGAAACAGTAATGCACCCAGTCACAGACCCACTCAGAGGCTCAGACCGCCACTAAAAGAGCCACTCAGACTCTAAGACATTTACTCAGAGATCCCACTCAGACACAGATGCACTCACTCACAGACCCACTCAGAGACTCAGACACACACTCACAAACCCACTGAAAGACTGACAGGCCCACTCACAGATCCATTCAGAGACAGAGACACTCACTGACAGATGCACGCAGACACTGATGCATCCACTCTAAGACCCACTGAGAGAATTAATCACCCACTTAGGGACCCACTCAGACACTGATGCACTCACTCACAGACCCACTCAGAGACTCACACCCACTCACAAACCCACTCAGGGACTGACAGACCCATTCACTGATCCATTCAGAGACTAAGACACCCAGTGACAGATGCACGCAGCCACTGATGCACCCACTCTAAGACCACTGAGAGAATCAACCACCCACTCAGAGATCCACTCACAGAGACACTGATGCAGCCACTCTCTGACCCACTGATAGACTCAGACAGCTACTCAGAGACCCATTAAAACACTAATTCATCTAGTCAGTGACCCACTCAGAGACTGAGTACCCACTGGCAGACCCACTCCAACACAAATGCACCCACTGACAGACCCAGTCAGAGACTTAGACACTCACTCACAGACTCACTCAGTGACTGATGCACCAACTCACAGATCTTTCATTTCATTTTCCAATCTTTATTTCGACCATTTTGTCATAAAAGATGCACATACAATAAAATCACATGAATTCTGTCAGATTTGATAAAACATCAATACATGATTTTAAGATCAACACAGACAATAAAAACAGTTATTAAGAATTGAAGCGATTCTAAAGTCTACCCAGCATTTTTTAAAAGACGATTACGCGTATACCAAACATTCGTTAAGAATTTGGAAAGTGCAAAAACGGTTGGGCCAGAAACATCGGATTTTAAAATCCTATACATAGGTGTATATTCCCTGCCACCCAAATTCTTAATCAAAGGAAGCAGCCAATGCTTTCTGGCTGCCTTGTAGGCTGGGCAGAAAAAGATCACATGCAAATCATTTTCCTCTTTATCAACGCAAAGAGGACAGTATTTGATGGAAGGGACTTGTGACCAGGTGCTTGTAAAAGACCGAAAAGGCAATGTTCCGTATCTCCACTGGAGAAATAACTTTCTGGTAAGTATGGGATATATGGGATCGAAAGCCTTCTCAAATCTGTAGAGATCCTTAGTTTGCAGGAATATGGAAGAAAGGGACCCCTCTGTCTGGGTAGCTAAGGCCCTTGCCCTTTTGTGTTCGTGGTACAGATTCGCCAGGGATCTCTTGGAGATTCTTGGTGCTGCATTTGCTGGTTCGGTCCACAATTCAGGGAGCCCCAGATCGGTGCAAATTGACTGGATGTTTTGGACCCAGGGAATACTGAGCGCCTTGGGGTGCTTTAATAGTTCGACCAGTTCCGCCCTATAGTCGGCGAGGTCATCGCCGCTCCATAGCCTGCGCCAGAAGGCAATGGGTCTTAGACTTATCTCGTCGGCAAGTGGCCGTAGCCCTAGATCAAGCCTCAGAGGAAGGAGTGGAGTACTAGGGGGAAGTGCGGTTATTTGTCTTATAAACCTATTTTCCGTGGAAGACAGGTTCCGACATGGAATGTGGCCCCACAATTCAGCCCCGTACAAGATCGCCCCCCTGGCCTGGGCTTTATATATCTGAATTAAGGCCCCCAGTGGGCGGTAGGTCGAACCAGTCATCATCCGGGATATACCCCCGGTGATTTGTACTAATTTAAGGTTAGCCCTGCTCTGATGGGTCCCCCAGGTCATATTTTCGTTGAGCGTCACGCCGAGATATTCAAACGTGGCTACTCTTTCCAGCCGCACTGCTCCCAGTTGGGGATTCGGGCGCTGCTTGGGGCTCGGATTCAATACCATATATTTGGTTTTTGTGGCGTTGATTTCCAGCCCTCTATCCTGGCAGAAGGCCACAAAGGCATCGAGCATCCTTTGGATGCCCATGGGTGTTTTAGATATTAGCAGTGTGTCGTCCCCGAACATTATTGCGGGCACACTGTTGCCGTTTAATTTGGGGGCATCTGTGTAGTCGGTGGTGTTAAGATGGGCGATTACCCCGTTGACGAAGAGGCAAAACAGGGTCGGCGCCAGCACACAGCCCTGTCTTACCCCTCTGCCAACCGGGAATCTATCAGTCAGTTCCCCCGACCTCCCACACCTCACCTGGGCATAATTATTTTGATGCAGCCTCTGCAAGGTCAATAAAATATCTGGTGGTACGCCCATCCCTGCCAAGATGAACCAAAGTTTTCCCCTGGGCACGAGGTCGAAGGCGGCCCGTAGGTCCACGAAAATCGTGTACAAACTACCGCCCTCGAACCTCACTGTCCTCCAATAGACCAGATTCAATCTAAAGACCTGGTCCACAGTCGATACCCCTTTCCTAAATCCTGCCTGATAGGGACTGAGGGCGCCCACCTCCTCTATCCATTCCTGAAGCCTATTCAGGAGAACCCTGCCGAACAGCTTCTGTGCTACATCTATCAGGCTAATCGGTCTGTAGTTGGCTGGGAGGAGGGGGGATCCCTTTTTGAAAATCGGGACCACCTCAGCCCCCAGCCAAGTACTAGGGATTTCCATCCCACCGAGGATACCGTTAAAAAGAGCAGCGAGGTAAGGTGCCCAGACGGTGGGCTCCTGCTTGAACAGGTCTCCCGGTAGCCCATCCAGACCAGGCGCCTTCCCCGAAGCCAGGCCTGAAATAGCAGCAGTGACCTCACACAGTGTTATTAAATCCGCCTGAGGGCCCAGCCTCTCCGGTTCGATTGGCGCAGGAAGTTCTCCAGACTCAGCGCTATATAGGGACTGGAAGTGGGCCTGCCACACTCCAGGAGCTATGTTAGGCTCCAAGGCCGAATGTAGACTCCCTGATCCCCCATTCACAATCCTCCAGAACAGGCGTTGATCTTGAATTGCTAGGGCCTTTGTGAGTTCTTCCCACTGATTTTCCTCCCATTCTAATTTGGCCTGAGCAAGAAGCTTCTTGTAGGCTTGCCTGCATTGCTTAAGGCGTTCCCCTCCTGTGCCCTCCTTAATTGCTCCAAGGAGTTCTGTTTTGGCCCGTCTACAGGCTGCATTATACCATTGTGTTTTACCTTGGCACCTCTCCCTTGGCTTTCGTATGTTACGAGTGAAGTGGGGTGCCGCAGCTTTTATGAGTTCCTCGTGGGCAACAAACAGTTTGCTCCTTATATCTGTTTTATTTGCCACACTGTCAAGATCCCCAACAGTTTCCAGGATGGGAGTAATCTCTGCATAAAGCAGTGGGAGTTTATCCTTGTTTGTGACCATATGCTCCCACCTAATTCTTCTCCTACTGTTATCTAGGAGGAGCGTGGGGTGATTCCCTTCCTCATGGGTCACTGGGGCCTGAGGTGCTGGATGGGCAAGGTCTAACTCAAGGGCATTGTGGTCACTGTCCAACCTGTCTATTACCCTGAAGTCCTGTATTGTTGACCACCTCGCCAATTGGACCAGGACATAGTCCAAATGAGACTCTCTTCCCCGACGATTGTAAGTGTTCTTGCCTGGTATATCGAATTTAATTCTCCCATTACACGCTCTCAGTCCAAACCTTAACGTAAGGGCAGTAATTTGCAGTGCCAGTGGGGTCCAAACTTTCGGAGATGGCACATCAACCCTTGGTACTGCCCACCTAACTTCTTCTTCTGATAAGAACCCATCCTGGAGGCCGGGGAGTGGCTCAAAGTGAGAGTTAAAGTCCCCACCCACCACATAATATGAATCGGTCGACAGTTCAGATAGGAAGTTCGAGAGTTCATCAAAGGTCGGTGATTCTTTTGCCATTCCCATCGGCCTGGAATAGATGTTGACCAGCAGGAGGTTAGCTTTGTTTGGCCATGTTAATAAGACCGCAAGGATGCCGTCAGAGTTGAATGGGAGCCGTGTGGCCACACAGCCCAGGTGCGCAGCAACCCACGTCGTAAGGCCCCCTGATGGGCGGCCTTTGCCTTCCCACCTTGCTGGGATGAAGAATGACGAATAGCCTTATGACCATAGTCCTCTCTGGCCCAGGTTTCCTGGAACATGCATATGTCACCAGTTTCTATCTACTTTGCCCAAGCCGGCTCTTCCAGTTTGTTAGCTAATCCCGCGATGTTCCAGGAGATTATCTTCAAATGTTCGGAAGTGGCAGATGCCGTACCATGAGGGTTGGAGGAGGTGAGTCCAGGCTCCACTTCAGTTGCGGGACCTGTAGTGGGGGCAGCAAAAGATGCATGTGGCACCGGTGGTCTTGGCACACCATTGCCCACAAGGAAAGGAACCGTAGTTATCCCCTCAGCAATAACTACCCCATCAGTGGCTAGGTGAGAAGATTCGGTTCTACCGTGGTCTGAAGCAGCTGGGTCATTCAGTGGGCCAGAAATTGAACCGGAGGACACAGTGGGAGGTTCCAGGAGGCCACAGGAGCCCGAGACCCCTGGCACTGTCTTACAGACGGTAAGTCAGTCGACCCCATCCAAACCGTTCAGGCAATTAAAGCGATTGAAATCGCAAAAAGGTGTGTTTGGCGGTTGGAAGTACGGGCGTTGTAGAAAGCCTTTGTGTTTACGTCTGTATTCCACCCTTGTCCATTCATCGTGTATTGGGACCTGGTGCCTGGGAATCGGGGGGAAGAAAAAAGATACTGGGAGGGTCTGTATGGTGGAATCAAGGGATCGGTTCATTCCTCCACAAATGTGTCGAACCGTGCCCGGATCCTTAAAGGTTACCATAATACAGTCCCCCACTATGGTTTTCCTGGTCTTCCCTAGCCATGGGACCCTTCTCACCATGATGATTTCGTTATTAAAATGGGAAGGCAAGGGTCGGTTCCAGTTAAGCCATTTGATTACCTTTTTCTTAAGGGATTGGTAGTCCTCATTTTCCCCTGATCTTAAGTGGGGGGCACCAGCTAAGACCACCATTAATCTATTAGCTTCAGGCGGGAGGTCTGGCCTTCGTGGTCTGGGAGTTGGGCGAACGGGCGTGGGTGGGGGGGCGTTAACCTGATCTTGATGTATTGCAGAGGACTCTGGTTGAGAGCTATGGGAGGCTAAATCCACTGGGTGAGTAGGTCTGTTGCTTTGGTTATTGTGCCGTACCTGGAGTTGGATGGCCATAAGGGGTTGCAGAGGGGGGGCAGGTGGCGGGTTTCTGGGGGGGGCTTTATTGGCATTAGTTGCAGCTTCTGCTTTGGAAAAATCCCCAGCAGAGGAATGGGTTCCCACTAACTTTGTCTGCTTACTTACTAGAGTGTTCAGAGTGGTAAGAGAAGTTTCTAGTAGGGTAAGCCTGATCTCGACGTTTTTTAAACTGTCAGTAATGGGCTGCAAAAGGGAGCGGAGTAGGAATTCGATGCTCCCCTTGGCAGATAGTGGGAGGTTTAAGTTCGATGAAATTACCTCTAGTTCTTTAGTGGTGGCAGTTATACTGGGGTTTGGGGGCTTAGGCGGTGGAACGGTAGGCACTATCTCCGTAGGCTTCCCCGATAGAGCGGTGTTAGTGCGTTTCTTGCCAAAGTCAAGATATGATATTTTGGATTTCCCCCGCCCCCCCACTGTTTTCCGAGCACGTTTACTAGGTGGGGGCCTATGTAACTCCGCCACTACATTTAATTTAGACTTGCTCTTATTAGCCAATTGCGTAGGTGGGGTTTGGGTTACCAGGTTAACAGGGGTATGGGAGAACTCAAGAGGGGCTGGCTCTGTGTTTTTTCCAAGCGCTATCCCTGGAGTAGAGGGAATTTCCCTTAGTAAGACGGGAAAGTCCTCGAGTGTCGAATTAATTAGACTGCTGGGTGGAGTGCCTTCCTCTTGAGTGGTGGGGTAAGGAATGATGTCGATCAGGGGCCTGGTTTTCATAGATTCAATGGAGCGCCTGCGCTCCACCCTACGTTTCTCAAGGGAGCTTTCCTTGTCCGCTTCTCCTTTGGTGGGTTTAAAGTAATTATCCAAAGTCCCAGAGCTGGAGGCGCCATCCCTTGAGGGGGTTTCCCGTGGTGGAGGCGAAGGCATTGCCTAAATTGTGACACAAAGGGGGATCAAGAGAGTGGGCCCAGCCAGCCCAGCCTCCTTCGGCCACTGACGGCCAAAGACGGTCCCGCCCTTGTCCCGGGCTTCTCCCGGCGCCCTCCCGCGCGCTCCCGCGCAGCTGAACACTTGGCTCAAAATGTACTGACTGGAGGTAAGGGGGAGGAGCCGTTGAAAGTCAGGTGGGGCTGGGCGGGGCGGTCAGGGAGAGCGGGCCAGCTGGAAACGGCCTGGGCAACCCGGGACTCCTGGGATACTGAGTCCGGGTTGCTGCTCGCAGCCCTGTCGCACACTCACCGCCCAGCAGCAGAAGAGAGCACAGCCTCGGGTTACCCCCTCCAGCGACGTGGGACCCGCGAAGCGGGTTCCACTAGGTGTAATACAAAGTCCGTGGGCAGGCAGCAGAGAAACGGCAGCAGCAAGAAGACGGCGTCCGTGTGAGTCCCCTCACAGATCTACACAGAGACTGATACACCCACTCACAGATTCATGTATTCACTAATGTACCACTCACAGACCCATTGAGATACTCAGAGAGCCACTAACAGAGCCACTCAGGCACTGATGCACCTACTCACTTACCCAGTCAGAGACTCACACATCCACTCAGACATGCATGCACCCACCCTAGACTCTCTCAGAGACTAGGACACCCACTCACAGAACTACACAGAGAGTCATGCACTCTGTGAAACACCTACTCAGAAACTAATGCACCCAGTCACAGATCTACACAGATTTATATTGAGTCACTCAGAGACACACACAGGCACTTAGGTACTCAGTGAAAGACTAATTGATATTTTCATGTAGTAACTGACACACCCCACTGAGACACTCATGAACGCACTCACAGATCTACTCAAAGACTGAGACAGCCAGTGACAGACACACTGAGATACTTACACATCCACTCAGAGAGCCAATCAGTGACTGATAGACCCACTCAGAGACCCAATGACACACTAACACACCCAGTCACTGTTGCCAGTCAAAGACGTTCTGTCACAGCCACATTGAGAGAGTCCTACATACATTTTTGCAGGTATTTTGATTGTAATGTATAAAATATGATTATTAGAATCAGGTTTTTGTTAAAAAAGTGGAATGTGAAATTGGCTATTAAATGTCAGCTTTTGTTTTGCGATATTCATGATCATCACGACTTCACTGTGATTATATTTAAACATTGGAAAAAAACTCTTTTTAAAGAAAATTAACAATATTTTGGGCAATAGAGTGGCTCTGACAGAAACCTTTGTGTTACATTTGGGTATATGGAAGCTACATATAACACGGGATGCAGGGTTTCAGGTTGCTTAGTAAGATACTGTTGCCTTCATCTGTAAAGTGTACACCACAACGTCTATAGATTCCATGCATGTCGAAATGCAGGTTGTTGTAGAGAGAGCCTATGTTACGGTCTCTGAGGAATGCAGAAACAGTTTTATTAACATGTCATTGCCCTAGGTCATCACCACCACAGTTCACAATCATGAAGTTTGCGGTTGGGAATCCACAATGCTTTTAACCAAACGCAGCAATTGATGACACTTTAACCATTTAATGTGCACATTAGGCAAAGCCCAGTGTCTGTCAATACTACTCTTTCTAGCAGCTTCTTGAGCCCAGCAGACATAGCTGTGTTCCACCATCCACACTACGCCAATTTAAAATGAAGCAGCAGTGCCAGATAGGAGAAGGCTGGAGCTGAAAGAGGCAGTTTTCCAAATGAAAGGCAGTTAACATTGAGGTGTTCTGGTTTAAAAAAGCACTTATTTGATATGATGTTGTGAACATGTAGGTGAATAAAATGAGGTTGTGCGTTGAGAGGATTAGTAACCACTTCTGTGATTGCCTGTGGTAAAAATAAAAGATATAATGCTTTACAATGGTAAATAGACAGAATATCGATGAAAAAAATCGAATTGCAAGAACATTGAGTCAAGAATATCGATGGTGTAAAATGTTGAGGGAAGTATTCTCGTATCGATTTGATTGTTAATTAGAAATATCAATTTGGTAAATATCTATGGCAAAAATATTGATGCAAATAATATTAGTTTTTTTTCTAATGTTCTCTTTTTTTAGTAATTTGGTATTAGTAACTTTATAATGTTTATCAAACACATCAAACATCAAACTCAAACTTTATAATGTTTAACTTATTTTTTATGTTCAAATAATTTATTTTTTTAGTTTAAAATAATTTTTTGTAGCGGGATGTTGGCTTTATAGGGGATATGGGTAGGTAGTAATTTTAAATTTTAGCAGTAAAATTACAATATTTTTAAATGTTTATATATTTTAGGAGCGGGATGTTGGGTTTATAGGGATAAGGGTGGGTAGTAATTTAAAAATATTGTGGGACAAACACAAAAAAGTTTTAATTTCTGTTACATTTTAGGAGTGGGATATTGGGTTTATAGGGTCTATGGGTGGGGAGTAATTTAAGAATGTTGGTTAAAAAATAAATGTAAATTAATAAATATATAATTATTAATAAAAATATATACTTTTTTAAATCAAATTATTTGGGTTGCGAAATTTAGATGTAAATTGTGTGGAGAAATGTTGGTATTTTAGGTGCTGCAACTTACCCACCCCGGCTCTGAATCCTGGGAAATAGTTGATACATTCCCAATAATCACCATGAAAGGCACAGCTTACGGGGTAAGACCCAGGACTCTTTTTGGCACTGCAATTAACATGAATACTAGCTTTCTAGCTTTTTAAATCACTCTTGCATGATTTTTTCATCTCTGGTTTCTCTTCTTGTCACTGTTTGTCACATTTTCTTTTCCTTTCTCTATTTTCTGCCTTGCTCTCTCTCACACTGGGACAAAATGTGATGATGGAAAATAAACCCTGGTCGAAAAATAAATCAAATTGGAGGCTAGTGCAAGGCACATGCAGCCACCACCCCCAATCAAGCACTGATAAAGAGTCACCAAGAGTTCTCCCTGATAGTTTCTGAGTTTCCTCCTCATGGAGAGGAACATGTAGACAGGATATGCGAGGGGAGAACAAGGATATGATCCATGCTATCCAAGATTTATCTGTGTTTTCCATTCAATTTTAGAACTTTAATACCGGGCAGTGTTACAATTTTACTGAATGAAAGGGACACATTAGTGGCAGGAAAATGTATGCACAGCCCTCTTTTGCGTATATAAGTATCCACCCCCTGGCTCCACCAATGAGAAAACAACCAGTATTTTTTTCACAATTAATATGAAAAATGTCTTTGCATGAAAATTAAAGCATTGTAGTGGCATTTTATTGCATTTACGTAAGTATGGAGTAAAATTCAAAAGTGTATTTTAATATCTCCCAATATAGATATGCTTTGTAAAGACCAGCAAGAGAGCCAAACATTTCAAGAGTGGTTCAACAGGGATTGGGGTGGTAGGGTGCATTACGGTTGTCATATTATGCGATTGTTTTTAATCTTGCAACAAATCCAGTATTTGAAACTGGAAACCTCTTGATCAAGGGAGCAAAATGTGATGGTCACTGTTAAGAAAAGAAAAACAGAGTTGTGTTTGAGACTCTCCTTTTCTTAATTGTGCACAGCTGCGGGACTGATTGTGATAATTGAAATTGTATTCATGTTAATTTCAGCGCACATGAGCACTGCAATTAACATGAATACTATCTCAAATTATCACAATCAGCCCGCAGCTGTGTTTGAGGCTCTGTTTTTCCTTTCTTAACAGTGCAAAGCTGCGAGGCTGATTGTGACCCTTTAAGATAGTATTCATGTTAATTGCAGTGCCCATATGCACTGAAATTAACATAACCTTGAAGGGTCACAATCAGCCCGCAGCTGTGCACTGTTAAGAATGGAATGCGGCGAGTGCAAGGCCACTAGCCAATCAGGAAATGACAGTTTTTTGTGCTCCTCGTATTTTAAAAGCCAAGGCGTGAATGGTCTCGTTGAATGTGGTGTGTTCGCGCTAAATGCGGCACACTGAGCGCATGGAGTGACTTCAGTGCGCGCGCGCTTGCGTGCGCAGTTATTGGGAACTGTACTGACAGCACCTCACATTTGTGGATACTGTTAAGAACCTCTAAGGACTTGTGTGGGTCCTACGCTGTGCTGTTCCAATGTGCAGGACTACTCAGAAACGGCAAACATCCAGAACAACGACTCCGGAACAACGAGTTCCGGAGTCACGAACCCAAGCAAAGACTTGCCCGAACAATGACTCAGCTTTAACCATGCATGTGCGTGGTTAGGGCTGAGTGTTCGGGCAGGGCGGAGTTTATCGTGGCCTAGATGTATGCACAATACAAAATATATGTTGTGTAAAACCTTCACAAAACTCCACAGTCTGTTCGGAACAAGACACTAGTGTGAGAGCTCACTGGTAGTATTAACTGACTAGTGGTATTAATGCTGGAGTAATAATGCAAGTATCATCACCGAATTTCCCCACACACCGTCTAGGCGTGACGGTCCCACTCTTTATCCTTCTATGTAGCTTGCATTTGTGTCCCTGTTTTTTTAACCGTTAATAAAATTGTATTTAAAAAAGATTTCCAGAGTACGACATTAGTGTTTTTTATTAAATACATTTTGAAATTAAATTGAAGGCCACGACATTGATGCAAAGTGCAGCAACGCGAAGACTGTTGTGTTTGCACCATCAGTAGTAATATTAGTATTAATAATATTTGATTTTTGTTCTCAACCAGATAGGTGTGATAGCAACAGAAAAATGTTTACCTTTACACCTTGTTTCATATGGTAATTGCTGTTAATGCTGACATTTCTATTGTTTTCATTAACATGTTACTTTTTACATAAGACTCTTCCCTGTGATACTAATATTTTAGTATAATATATGGAGAAGGGGGATGCGGAGTAAGGTTCCAGTCTCGGCGTCGGTTCCACATCCTGTGATTTTGGGCAATTCACTTAATCTCCTTGTTCCTAATAAAAATGAATGCTTCTTTTTTCCCTGATTCTAGCAAGCTAGATGGACAGTACATGGACAGCACATGACTTCAGATTCTGGTGGCGAGGGCGGGGTGAGAGATTGAAAGTTATTAGGTTCACAATGAGATAGTGGGGGTTCCCATGAACGGTTGTGAAATGCACTTGACACTTCCCTGTTATTTAAAAATAGAAAAGGTAGCACCCTTTGGGGGCCAGACATGGAGGTTTTGGGTCAAGTAAAATGGAGGTGAAAGGGGTGACTTCAGATCTGACTGGTTTTATTTTTGTCTCTCTGTCAGGCTGTCACTATACACAGGGAACAATGCCCAACAGGGCACACGATTTATCATGATGTATGTATTTTAATGTCTGTGGTCATTTTAGGGCGAGTGTAATTAGTTTATATGGGGCGGGCGATCGGGGTACTAGATGGAAAGCATTTTTTAACACGAGAAAACGTGGTAAAGGAATGCATGGTAAAAAAAAATAATGGTTTAGACAAGGTCGTGGTTGCGACCTCGTTGTTAGGGAAGTCGTGGATGTGGAACTCGTTGTTCCAACATACAACGCTCAGAAACACCTGGGTTGATGTTTGATGTTGGACCAACAATACTATTGGGACCTATGAATATATGGATCTTCCATTGTGTGGGTTGGAATTATCACCACATGTAAAGAATATTACTACAGGAAAGACAGCCTTGAAAAAGTTGTGGGACAATTTCCCTCCTGGCAACAATACATGTGTTGGCTGGCTAAGAATTCAACACTATTATAGACGATATAGAATAAAAAATAACAGGAAACAGAAATACAAAGAGATTGTTTATTCACTAACATTGTACTTGTATTTAATTTTTATAGTGTGCAAGGAACTGAGTTTACTCGGATTTGGAGATGGAATAGTAAATATATTATGGGTTACTATCCAGTACTTTCCCAAAGTTCATTTGGATTTGGAATACTAAATTATTATGGTTTACTATCCAGCACTTACCCAAGTTAACTTGGATTTGGAGATGGAAATGTAAATTATCATGGTTTACTATTCAGTACTTTTTCCTGAGTTTATTTGGATTAGGAGTTGGAATAGTAAATTATTTTTATTTATTAGCCAGCACTTTCCCTTAGTTTACGGGAATTCGAACTTGAAATAGTAAATTATTATGGTTTATTATCCAGCACTTTCCATGACTTTATTTGGATTTGGAGCTGGAATAAGAAATTATTATGGTTTATTATCCAGCCGTTTTGTTGAGTATAGTTATTTCTGTAGTTGGAATAGTAATCCTTTTGGGGGGTATTATTCTGCTTTTTCCCAGAGTTTAGTTTATTTGGAAGTTAGTAATAGAAATTATTTATTATGTATAATTTTATGTACAGTTCACATCTATATTGAAATAAGTAAATAGATGAATGTTAGTTTTTATTGGCAAAATGTTTTATTTATGCAAACACATGTATATGTTTATTCAAAATTACATTGTTTTCAATTGCTTTTGTTATAAAATGTAATATTAATGTTTTTCATATTTTATTATAAAGTATAATAAATTTGTAACATTCATTTTTCATGTAAAAATGTTAGATACATCATATATTTATACATATACAATTATTTTTTACAGTTTTGAAAAATACCAATTTTTTTTGGTAGCCTAGTCATGTTATAGTAAAGTAAAATATTTTTAGTTCTTTGATTATAAAGAATTTCAGTTGTAGTGTTTATTATTTTTAGTATTTTTAGTACAATAAAGAAAACATTTGTATACATTTTTGTTTACATTTTTCTAAAACATTTTAGATATTTTTATGGGTTTTGACAAATTGTAAAATATGTCTTTGACAAGGTCATATTTTCTATAATATATCATTTAATATATTTAATATTATTTGTAATAAAATATTATATTTAGTATGTTAAATAATTTACAATTGTTTTAAGAGAAATATTTGGACCATATCAATATTTTTAAATCACATTTTCATATTTGTTGCACATTTATAGTGTACGAAATAAACATATATTTTAATATAGAGTAAATATTATATTTTGATTTTTTGGAAAATATAAGAGTTAATGTATATTTTTTAATTTTTTTAATACTTTTTAAACATTGGGAAAAACCATTGCAATAAAAAAAGTTATACGTATATTTTTACATTTATTTTCAATATTTTTTATTGTTGTCTATGGGGGGTTAGTCTATTGTTTGTTTTAATTACACAGCCATTGCTTTGCTTTTTACTTACTTTCCTGTCCATCAGTTTCGTTTTTAGGTCATTTTGAAAGATGGAACCACAATATTTGGAGCTGCGTTTTGTCCGTTCAGGTAAGTTTAATTTTATGTACTTTTAATTTAATTTTAGACTAGGGGTAAGGTAGTAAAAGTGTAAATAGATTTGTTAGAGCATTATTTGGTGTAGTTTGGTGTTGCTTTAGTAATTTAGTGTTTTATGTGTTTGATGTAATATTGGATATAATTATAATGTTATGTAGTGTGAGCTATGTGTTTATTAAATGCATCTTTGTGCATTTAATGTTGATTTTAATGCTTGTGGGTTTGCATTTGTGTTGCGGGCGGGTGTTGTTTTCTTTTTTATTTACAGGTTTTGTCTTTGGTGAACGGATGGAGCTGTTGATGCATTCTTTTTTAAATAAAGGAAATTGTTTTTTCTTGTTTGATAACAAGTTTCCTTTTTTTCCCGGTTTGTTGGGGCATTTTTTAGGGTTTTGACATTTAAAGGCTTGCAGCGTTGAACTTTTTTTATACAGTTATATTTTTGCATTTTTTCAGGGGCTTTATTATCCAATGGATTGAGATTTAATTTGTTTGCTGTGGTTTTTATCCTGTTCAAGGATATTCTACTGCTAAATAACTGCAAGTATTTTGTTATTACTATTGGTGGGAAATGTATCTTTTTGTATTTTTTCTGGTATTTATTATATTATGCCATGTAGTTTTCTGCTCTATTGTGGATTGATGACAATTATATTTATAATAAAATAAAAAATAGAAGAAATCTCTTGCTTACATATTTTTTATAGTTTTAAGATTTTTACGATGTTTAGTGTTTTGTTTGTTTTAAAGTATTGATTTAGGAATCATGTCTAGGTATTCTAGAACTTGGGTGTTTGAATATAATATAGTCTTTTGTTGCAGGTATTCATACATTATTTTAGTTTGTTTACTTAGTTTAGGGCTGATTTTACTTAGGGATTGCTTTACTCTGAGTTCTTGGTAGCTCTGTTCCTTTTTAGTTGGTTCAATTAGTTGGTGATGTGTAGGTAGTCCTCTTCCTATTGTGGCTTGGGTGCCATTATGCCATCCTTCCACTGTGTTGTTGCTTTTAGCCTCTTGAGCTACAGTACTAGCGTACATGTTTAACCATGGGATTTGAAATGTTAGTTGTCTACGGTGACCTGACCTATGTGACCTTCCCACGCAGGTCTCTTTGAAGTTGTCTAGGAAGGGAGTTAAATTACTTTCATTAGCTAATAAAAAGGACTTTCTAAGTAGGTTGTAGTGATTGGCTTCTTCAGTTGTTTGGACATTGGCCAGGGCTATGAACTTTTTTATTTGATTTGCAAAGTAGCAATTTGTGGAATAATCTATGCGCTGAGTAGATTGTTGTAGGTGCCTTCATATACTCCGATTAAAGTGGTAATAGCAACCTTGTATTGCAGTGTGTGGGTATTATTTTAAGATGGATTGAATCATTGCATGCAAAGTCAATGATTATTCTTTGGGGACAGTAATTTTCTGTGAATTTTTTACTAATGTTAGGAGCTCTATAAAAGTGGTGTTCTGTTTATTAGGCAGTATTTCGCAGTTCTTAAATTTTTGTAAAATTTATATTTGTTGCAAAGATGATAATTCTTTTTTCATGTCTTAAATTGTCATAAAGAAGGATGTTTTCCTCTTTGTGGGTGATGGTATATTCAGGTAGTATTTGTATTCAAATGTTTGGGGGATAGGTAGAGTTTGAGCTGTAGCTCTTTTATTTCTTGCTCATAGTATTTTTAAAGTGGAGATGGAGGTAGTTGTCCTGTGACATGTTCTGTAACTTGAGTCAAAACATCCTTAAGTACTTTGGTGCTTGTTCGATGGTAACTTGTGCTTGCTTCCCTTATTGTCTCTAGGGCATCTCTTACTTCCACTTCAGTTACATTGGCGGGATGGTTGTGTTCTCTAACACTGACTACATTGGTTTCTACTGTAGTGGCTCTCGCATAACAAGCATTGGATATATGTGTGAACATATATATATATAAAGCTTGCACTTACGGCATCAATAAAACCAGTTACCGTACAGCCTTCAGTAACAAGGAAATCAAAATTTCCAAACCCCTCCATTGCAAAACAGAGTACGCCATCTACATCTTGGAGTGTACTTGTCCCTTACGGTACGTGGGGAGTACCAAATTACCGGCCAGTGTAAGGGTACTACAACACATCAGAGCAATCACCAATTCTGACCCCACCTACCCAGTGGCGAGACATTTTCGTGAGGTCCATAACAACAACTTGAAGGACCTCAAATACTATGTCATCGACACAATTCCAAAAACGAAACAGGGAGGTGATAGGGAACGCAAAATGCGCATGTTAGAGACCAGATACATCTTAAACTTCAACAGTAAAAGCCCCGGAGGTTTGAACAACACTGAAGACTTACACACGTGTCTATGACTGAATCATTTCCATTTCAACAATCCCCCATTAATGAAATGAATCCTTTCTGTTTCTCCCGATACATTTTGTTAACCAGCCCCCTGTGTCCTTTTCTTCCCTGTTTTCATGAAATGTGTTACCAATCTGGTGCCTCCAATTGAATTATTGTGCCAGATGACATGTCTACATTTCACCCTACCGATGTGTAGAATTTGACCCATAGACCGATGCAACTGCCTTAAGCTTCTCACTAAATCCTGTATACTCAGGATTACTTTTTCATTTTGGGATTCACTTCACTTTAATTTTGGGCATCAAAAAGCACTTTATTCACTTTTTCATGAATTATCCAACTGTGTTCATAAATTCAGTGTTTAGCGACACATAGAAGGGCACCTGACAAAATGGCATTTAGGCCAGTATTAAGGAATGACCAGTAACTCCAAATGTGCATTGTGTAAATATATGAATTATAAATGTATGTGTATATATATATATTTTTTTACTATATATATTTTTACAACATAGTATTTTTTCATAGAAATGTGACATTTCTTCCTATTTGAGGAGAATTGTACCTTAATCAGGTTTTGGAGAATGTATTTACAATACAGGTATTCATACTGATATTTGTGCATTTATGCCATATACATTTCCGGAATCACTTTCTTGTTTGTTTAAATGTAAACCTTTATATTTAGGACATTACTGGCATTTATTATAATTCAATTCTTTCCCTTCAACCGGTTGGAAAGTAGCATTACTTCGTTTTGTTTTAGTATTTACAAAGCGCAGTCTCTTTTCCAAATAGCGCAAAATGTTGCTTGCTCACCTTTTCTTTATGTCATTCACATCAAAGATCACGTGTTTGGAGTGCTAGCTGTTTAAAAGGTCCAGTAAAAAATGCAAACGTTGTCATGTGATCAAGCCACTCCGGTGGTGAAACGCGTTATGGCGGACTCTTGAAAAATAAACGCTACTTGTTTTTGCACTTAGTCTGGGCTCGTGTCTGCTTCCTTGGTGCCTGCTGGAAACTCGTTGTTGCACCCGACCTTCGTAAGCAGCCTCTGGGATATATATATATATATATATTCACTGAAAAAACCATAGGTTATAGACCATATATAGTTAGGGATTAGCATTTACAAAACCTTGAAAATTCACTGAAAAAAACCATAGGTTATACACCATATATAGTTAGGGATTAGAATTTACAAAACCTTATTTTACTAGCACAAAACCATTGAAATTCGCATATATAGTTAGTTGCACTAACTATATATCGCGCACCCGCAATCCACTGCTGATGATGTCACATATTACATCATTCATGACATGGTCAGTGACATCACTGATGACATCACTGATGACATCTCAAATGACATCACCGATGACATCACTGATGACATATCAAATGACATCACTGATGACATCACTGATGACATCTCATTTGACATTACTGATCACATCACTGATGACATCATTCATGTGATAATACAATTAACCTCTTCAGACTCTAATATAACCTTAGATACACTCAGTGTAAACAGACACTCACTGATTGAAACTCATCCATGGAGTTACTCATACACCTAGTCAGTCATGCAACGAATCAATCACACCTCCATTTCCTCAACTATACAGTTATACACTCCTTACTTATTGAAACATATTCTAGCACATATTTACTCTCTTATACAATCACTGATACACGTTTTCAATGATCCATGCAGCCACTCACACATTCACTGGCTCTTATACACAGTAATTTATATATGTCAACTCTCACATGTACTGTGTTTTACATATGTACTTACTTTGAAATATAGCACTGAGATATCCCTTCACTCACCAATACACTCATGCACACAGTCAACCACCCATACAGCTGTTTACACATGCAGTTTTGAACCCATAGATCTAGTGAATCAACTGTTCACACATGTATGCACAGGGTCACACACCTCTCAGCCACCCCCACACACACACTCACTCTCCCATACAAATACTTGGGCAACCAATCAATAACCCATGTAGTTACTCATATAGGTGATGATCAACACATGCAGCACTTTACAGAACAACAGATATAATGATGCACAAATTAAGACAGTTTAATCACTAACCCATGCACTCAGTGAGACACATTTAATCACTCTCTCATACAGTCAGTCATGCACCTACTAAATCCTTCATCCAGACACTTATACAGCCACTCATTCTTCAATATGTAAGACATATTTTAACTTTACAGAAACATACAGTCACTGGATGTTGTCATCAGTGATGTCACTGACCATGTCATGAATGATGTAATATGTGACATCATCAGCAGTGGATTGCAGGTGCGCGATATATAGTTAGTGCAACTAACTATATATGCGAATTTCAATGGTTTTGTGCGAGTAAAATAAGGTTTTGTAAATGCTAATCCCTAACTATGGGGCTGATTATGATCACGGACGGACTTGCGTCCGTCCGCGCTCATTGAGGAGGAGGGGACGTCCGCATGGGCTGCGGAGTCCCTTCCTGTGCAATTAGGATGTGACCGCCAGGGTGGCGGTCACATCCTCTATTTTTAACATTGCGGCGGGTGCGGCTTCAAGCTGCACCCGCCACAATGTTAAAAATGCATGCATTGCATTTGCATGCAGAAAAAGGCAGGCACCGTGCGGTGCCTGCCGCTTTCTGCATACAAATGCAGGGGGGTACCATAGGTACCCCCCATGTGCACCCCCCACCCCCCCTTCACCTACGGGGCCCGCAACGGGCCCCCACAGTGAAGTTACACATGCTTTTCCACGGCTGAAAAGCCGCCGCGGAAAAGCATGTTTGCAGGCACATACTAATCTCAAGTCAAGTCAAAGATCTTTATTCGGAATAAAAACATCCATAAAAGTACATGCAGTTACAGTTTCAAAACAATACAGTACAATAGTATGACAGCTGGCAAAAAGACATAAACCAATCAATCAATTTCACAGTCACAAACAGAATGTCCCTCCTTGCTAAAAACACAACATTATATACAATTAAAAGTATTTTCTAACAGACAGAGTAAAAAATGGATGAATGATAGCAGTAACGTTAGTGGGTCAACGTCAATAATGTGCAAAAATGCAAAATGTGCAAAAAGAGTTATAAAGTGCATATATAAAGTACAATGTGCGGATGTTATACATCAATATATAAAGTGGCGCGTGATCGAACGGCAGCTTTAAGAAAGCAGCTCACTCTGAATATTACTTCATCTGATCCCAGTAATAAAAAGGACCTCAGTGCTTTTCTAAAGTTGGCCAACTTATGTTTTCTACAATAGGGCATTAAGTAATAAGCGGAAAGAGTGTTATAGAAACTGCAGAAAAACAGAAAGTGCATAAGGCTCTGTTTCATATTAGGGTTGCAAGGACAATACAGAGTTTCTAAATGTTTGTTGTAACCCAAAGGGAAGTTTAGTAAAGTTACTATACTCCCGTCTCGAAAACGAAACAGTAAGCTCCTATTCCATCTGCCAAGGTGTAAACGTAAATACCTATGTGGGGGGCCTGGATGTTTGATTTGAGGTTCAGAATAGCCCATGTATTTTATAACGGTACACTTTGACAGGTTCTTCCTTTCCCGCTCTTCTCTATACAGATGATAAAGTGCCCTGTGAATAATAGTCTTGTGAGAGCGATTTATTAAACTGGGTGAAGTAAACAAATAACCATACCCTACGCTTCAAGGCATTCTTTTACAGCTTTTAACCATGATATACAGTGTGCCCTGTCACATTTTAAACAGTCCAAGATTATGTCACGGGTCAAAGTGGCAGCCGGGTTAATCCATATCTTTAGCCAGAAGAGTGCTGGTCTGGATCTTACAAAGTCTTCTATATATGAGATGTTTAATTCGCTATGGCATATATAGTGAGGGGAGCAAATAACCCCACCCAGCACCTTCCTACAGAACCTATTTTCTTCGGTTTGGATATGGATACAGTCTGTATAACCCCAAACCTCGGTGCCATAAGTACCAGTTGGGATGCATTGAGTTTGGTAAATCTTTACTAGTGGTGTAATCACATCAGCGTGGTTGGGTTGTCTTAAGGAAGTGACACAATTTATAGCTTTACCCAACTTATTCCTAGCATAAGAAACATGTGGTTGCCACGAGCCAGTATTTGAAAATAGCAACCCCAAATAGGGAAAAGTACAAGTGCTTTTCAAAACATTTGACCCTGATTTAATCTCAGCAATTTTATATTTTTTGTGCTTTTCCTCCGCGGTTGTAAGCCAACCACGGAGGAAAAGCTGCGGACGGAAACCTGGACCCACCAGCCATCCTAATGTGGCGGTGGGTCTTTGGTGGGTCCGCTGCGGATTTTCCGCATCCTCCGGGCCGGCGGTGGCTTCCGCCGGCCCGGAGGATGCGGAAAATCCGCAATCATAATGAGCCCCTATATATGGTGTATAACCTATGGTTTTTTCAGTGAATTTTCAAGGTTTTGTAAATGCTAATCTCTAACTATATATGGTCTATAACCTATGGTTTTTTCAGTGAATTTCAATGTTTTTTTAATAGCAAATATCAAAAGCTGTAAAATGTATTCTTATTCTAATTCAAAAATGTATTTTATATTTTTGTAATATATATTTTTTTTAAAAAATTTTTTTATTGTTTCGCTGCCGGTCCGCGAACCGGGCAGCTTCCCGTTAGCTTCATTTTGTTCCGCGATCCGGTCCGCGAACCGGTAAACGTTCCGTTAGCGCAACTACCGCGTTAGAAATCAACATCGTGACGCGTCGCGTAAGCGCGACGTATCACGTTACCGCGTAATGCGTCTTATGACGCGCCGCGTTAGCGCACCCGGAAGTGCTCCGGAACGCAAACCGAGGCGCGAAGCGCAGCGCCCCGGAAGCGATCCGGGGCGCGGCGGCGGAGCGCGTAACGTAAGCATAACAGGTCATGTGACTTGTTTATAAAACTTTTCATTGGTTCATTTTACTTTTGGTTTCCTAATAATGGAAAGCTTGGTCATATGACCTAAAAATAACACTTTTCATTGGTTTAGAATTTTTTTTTTTCCCAAATGATGAAATCCCCACCTTTTTTTCTCACTCTGACTTTCATTTTTATGAGAGAAAGACCTTTTTTCAATACCAGAGAAATGGCTTCAATGATTGCTGCAGCTGGTGGACCCCCACCACCACCACAACCTCCTAGGAAGAGAGGACCACCTCCTCAGGTCATCCTAGAACAAGAAGAGGAAGAAGAGGAAAAAGAGGAAGAGGAGCAAGGGAGAGGAAGGTTTTTACCTGAAGAGCCTGGGAGGTCCCATGTTAAAGAGAGTTATATTTGGCAATTTTTTTCAATACCCCCAGAACAAAAAAAGGTAAATGCCCGGTATGTTACCTGCCTGATTTGCAAAGATGAACTGTCCAGAGGAACAGACAAAAAATACAGTTATGGTAATTATACCATGCATCGCCATATGGAAAGGTGGCAACCTATAAATTACAGTGCTGCACAACTACGTGATCTGGTGGATCACCCCCGACCTGTGGCCAGTACATCCACCAATGAAGAGGCAGTGTCGGGACCAGAGGCGAGGGAGATGGTCCCAAATATTCAAATGAAATTTGCAAGCGTGAAGCATGTTTTCATTTTTTATGGACAACTCATTTGCTTCAGAGAGAGCAACATAAACTTTATTAATAAAGCAATTGAGAATCACAAATGTGCAAAACGTCCCAGGAAATAAATTATCTTTTTTTTTGTTGCTCCTGTTGAACCCTTCATAATGAATCATTTTTGTTTCTCCCCCCATCAAAAAAAACAAAAAAAATATAAAACCATTCAAAAAATACAAAAAAAAAAAATGTTTAGAAAAATATTAAAAAAATATAAAACAACAAAAATAACAAAAACAAGTTCTTTTCAGAACTACCTCCCCTTTATAAGAAATTGCTAGAATGTTTAGCACTCTGACAAGCTCTATTTCTTGTGGTTTGCTTCCCGGTTCGCGCGCCGGTACGCGAACCGGGAGCGAACTCAAAAAAATGTTTTTTTTTTTAAAAAAGAAGAGTAAGTAAACTGAAAGTAATGTTAAAAGAAAGACAGTTAGAGAGAGTAACACAGAGATACTGTTTAAAGAGGGACTGAGAAGTGGAGTGGAAAGAGTAGAGTAAAAAAAAGTAATAGAAAAAGGAATGAGGGAAGTAGCAAAGGCAGGAAACTGAGGGTTAAAGAAATGAAGCAGTGGAAATGATAAAAGTTAAATGTAAAAGAGATGTAACAGAATGAGTACTAAACACTTACCTTATAATTATCGTTAACTTAGTCACGTGTTATTTTTATACTTTTAATCTGTGAATGAGAGAACAAAATTTTTAAAATTGATAGAAAGTAGTAAAAGATGAGTGAGCATGAGACAAGATAAGTACATATTAAAAATCACAATTCAAAGTACAGAATTAATTATACATATTAAATGGTTTATTTTTGCTGTTATCAGAATATATCAAATTTCACTGATAACAGTGAGTTGAAGGTATTCATCATATAACAGCGGGGAAAAAAAAACACAATCAAAATGATTGTGTTTAAAAATCCCATATAATATTATCAATCAGAAATCAGAACTCCTCAAAAGTAACTTACTTTCCATGACGTCAAAGGATGTCCTATGAACAGCTTATACTCTGTTGTGCTGTTATTATTTTCTGCCCACCACTTTCTGAAAGATAAGCTCTATCGTTTTAAGAAAAATGAGACATACAAAGCAATTTAAAACAGCACACTAAATTACAACAACACCTAGAATCATTATAATCCAATTACCTACCCTAAATTCTCACTTCTGAAAACAAGTCAAAAGGCAACATTGTTTCATAGTCAAATTCTAATCATTGCCGAAAGAGCAGCCTTTTTTAAATTTCGAATAAGCTGTGTAATATCGTGAAGTTGTTAAAGGACCATCATGTCATATAATAGCTGCAGTTACAAATGTTCTTCCTGAAATCGAAGACTGTGCAGCCAAAACATTTTTAATTAGACTTGACAACTTATTTACATCTGGTTTATATAGTTGGAATTGTAAAATGACATTTCACCGATAAGGTTCTATAAATAATGTAGACAGCATTACAGACTTACATCACCTCTACTCCTTCTTTTGATCTGCTGCTTGAATTAGCTTATAAACACAAATACTTTTTGCTCTGTACTACACTTATCCACAAGGCCATATAGAGTAGGAGCTATTAGAACCTCTTGAAATTCCTCTGAACAGATCCCGAGATTCCTTCCCTAAAATTTTGGTTGTAAGAACACTAGGTAAGAATTTTTGAAGATGAAAAGGCAATCTTTTTTTGAAAGTTAAAACAGAATCATTGCAGAATGACCAGCCGTTTCCAGATTTAAAATAAGCTGTGTAATGTCCTGAAGTTGTTGAAGGACCGGCATGATACATAATTGCTGTAGTTACAAAAGTCCTTCCTGATATTGACAACTGCGAAGCCCCAAAATTTTTAATTAAAGTTGTCAATTTTGTTCCATCAGGCCTACATCGTTGGAACATTAAAATGACATACTGGCCATAACTTCGTATAATTAACGTGGACAGCATTGCAGACTTACATTGGCTACACTCCATGTTTTGATCGGCTGCTTTTACTAGCTTATTGAAGGATACTGATTTACTGTCAGGCAAAGTTAAATATATAAACCTTTCTGAGTCTACACTAGTAGTACTTGATAGCCTACAATTCTCGCAATCATTCTGCCGTTGTTAAGAAAGGCCAAACAGATAATCTACATCTACACCTTCATCTTGCAATACATCAAGCATGTACATTAAAAACTCCTGACAATCCTGCTGAATATTTTGAGAGAATTGCGTTTGACCTGAACATTTGTCTAACAGATTACGAATTTCAGACACACTTTCTACTCTTGTTCTATCGGCGCTACATTTCTCTAACACAGAATTCAACAAACAGCATAAACTTTGTTCTGAATTGATCACGATCTGCGCTTTTAAAGTGTCTAGTGAGAAGACAACATTAACCACTACTTTAGCATAGCAGTTGACACCAGAACTATTTTCAAATTGAAAACCAACAACATCTTCAACAGAATTCATTTTCTTTCTGCTTACAATTTTCGTTTCATCGACTTTTGGTCTTTTTGCTACAACCTCCCAACTACTACTGATATTTCTTCATTTCCGGCCTACCACACGTTTCTCAAACAAAGGATATTGAGGCAAATGTGGCGCATACTCTCTTCTTAACCTATTGTATTCCTTAACACAATCTAGATCGGCACAAATGTTTGTGACATCACAGTCAATCAAGTACAATCCCAATAAAGTTCTGACTCGTGACAATGCTACATAAGCCATACCCTCCTTGAACACAGAACTGCCAATATTCACCAAAGCAGTGTCTACACTTAAACCTTGCGATTTATGGATTGTCACCGCATATGTCAAGCAAACAGGAAACTGCTTACAGCGAACATATAAGTCTTTTACAAGCAAAAACCTAGCTGTGCAACGACCAATTACCTGTACTTCCTCAATGCCATCAAATTTAATTTTTAAAAATTCTATTCCATCTTTATTTCTGTATTTCTCAAAATCAACAACATTACCCATTGATCCATTTACCAGACCTCTTTCAACATGTAAATTCCTTCTCAAAATGATACGGCAATTTAAGCACACATTCAGAGTCTTTTCAAAGCCAGCAGTTTTAGATATAGTCTTCTCTAATGAATCCAATTTAGATTTCAAATTCTCAGACAAAATAATTGTTGCTCCCATATGCTCTATTCTGTCAATAGCTTCCAGTTTCACAATCTCTTGGCTTTCTAAATTCAACATTTTGTTGTTGAAGATGGAACATTCTGCAAGAGTTGGCATCAAACATATTCCAGATTTCTTCTCAGTAATTTTCTGAAAAATATCCTCTGGCAGAACGTCTTCTTCTGGATACAAATTTGATAGTAATCGTGCATGTAAAGCTTCATTCCCACGCTCGGTCACTTTCTAACATCTTGTAGAATACTTTTGTAATCTTCATCCTTCGCCTGACTCATATTTTCACGCAGCTCAGCATAATTGAAGTTTAACCATATGTTAACGTTGCCAATGCTCCCTAGGCACTTCCTGGTATCTTCATGCGTAAGCAGTTTAAACACTGGTTGTCCTTTCACTGGTGTCAGCTGCAGAAGATCACCAAAAACAATGATGTGTTTGCCACCAAATAACACATCATTCTCTGTTTTAAGAACTTCCTGCATTCTCAAATGCACAAAGGCAAGCATGACATTGGAAACCA
This sequence comes from Lissotriton vulgaris, assembly GCF_964263255.1. Classification (NCBI taxonomy): domain Eukaryota; kingdom Metazoa; phylum Chordata; class Amphibia; order Caudata; family Salamandridae; genus Lissotriton; species Lissotriton vulgaris. The sequence goes on from NW_028249783.1 coordinate 54,283, forward strand.
TGCTTACTTCGTCAATGATTAGAAGTTTCATCTTCTTTAGGACTCTAGATACTTCACAACAAGCATCTTCAGATAACTTGTGGTATTGTAATTTGTTATCATGCTCCACTGGCAGCATCAGTAGCCGATGCAAAGTAATACCTTTAATATTATGTGCTGCCAGGCCAGTTGGAGCAGTCACAACACAAGACAGCGATGACTCAGTCCTTTTCCGCAGATAACATGAAATTGTTTTAATGAGGAAACTTTTTCCAGTTCCTGCTTCTCCACTCACGTACAGTCTGACAGGCTTCAACGACGTACATGAGCACTCTTTTTTCTCATGACTTAATCCATGCTCAATTTGATTGGTAACTTCGTCATATATTTTCCTCTGCTCAACGTTGAGTTGTCTTTCCAAATCTTCTAAGTTAACCGCATCCTCCTGAGCATGTGCCATGGCTCTTTCCACTTCAATCATGGCAGTGGCAAATTCATTTTCGATAACTGGTTCTCCTAGTGGATCCTGACACAATGAAACAGAACTCTGACTGTCCTGAGAACTGTCTCTAGCAATCTTAGCTGCAATTGTTGCTTTCTGCTCGATTTCTGCATTCAACATTTCTAGATATTTTGGAAAAACAGGACATTCTATAGACTCCTTAGCTGCATTGAAAGAGTCTTTGTAACAGAGGAAATCTCCAAGCAGTTCCTCTTCAGCACGCCAAGGCTTGAAAAGTTGTAAAAGAGCTAAATAGAAAAACTCTTTTCTTTCAGGAGATTCGCAATTCAATTTTCGATAATTTACCAAATGACATTTTCTTTGCTTGACCAGACATCCCTCACTTCCAATTACAGCATACACTCCTTTATCAATATCTTCTTTGATGTTCCTCTTGAAAATGTAATTTTGTAGAACCTCATACAGACAAACATTCTCCAGGTGACTGCTTCTATTTGGATAATATATATCCAACATGTTGGTCTTCAAAATATCTGTACTGCTTGGCTCCTTCTCCGCCAAATACTCAATTTTCCCGTACAGGTTTCAGAACTCGATTACGCGTTGCAGCAAGACCAAGACTCGCCCAAATGATACTCCTAGATTTGGCATAGAGACTTGCTGAAGATAACCGGTCAGAACATTCGTAAGCTCCGATTTCTCGATGCGACAACATCTTCAGACTGAAACTGTACAACTTCTTGCTGAGGCGCTTTTCATGGGAAATATCCTCCCACATCTCCTTCAGTTCTGTCTTTTCTTTTTTTGTGATGTAAGACGTCACATACCGAGCCACAGCCATACAGTTGTCAGCCACAAACTGTATATCCATGTTAGCATTCCAGATGGACAAAATCACTGGGTTGTAGTCGTTAATGTACTTAGACTCTTCGTTTCTTTTCAATCGCAGCGAAGACATCAAATTGTTCACTCTTCCTTTAGATATCACCGATCGTGGAAATCCAAAACGACATTTTGTTTAGTACTTGTTCTTGTTTCTGAATTTACGACAACAGTACTTTCCACAACGATGGCTTTGAAACCGTAAAACTTGTTCTCTTAGACTTTTGTCTTCCTTTGTCTTTGGAACAGCACATGTAGAATACTGTTCTATGAAATTCATCACTAAGTCATCCGGATCTGTGGATTCCGGTAGTCCCGCTATGCGCACGTTGTTGCGCCTCGAACGCGCCTCCAAATCCTCCTCTCTCGCCTTTATCACCTCCAACACCTTCTCCATGGCCGCGCATTTGGCGGTGGTGGCATGGGATTCGTCCTCAACCCCCCATTATTCTCGTTTCTGCAGTGTCCAGCCTCTCCCCGTGTTTCTCCAACTTGGCCGCCATTCCATCCATTCTATATGTGAGATTATCCAGTTTCCCATTGATGTCCTGTAAATTTGATTGGATGGCCAAGAGGATCTTCTCCATATTGCTGCCTGCCTCCTGGTCGCTCGGAGTGTCGTTCATCACAGGAGACCCCACGTCCGTAGCTTTCGACGCTTTCTTCGTTTCGAAGGATAGCTTTTGTTGTTGATTCTCCGGCTTCCCCATAGCCGCTGAAGATGGCGTGAGCGGTGCCCTGAACCGCGGAGTAGAGCGTGTTATCCTGTTGCCTGTCGCCGTGGTTAGGACGAGCACTGCCTGCACGTCCGCGGTGGATAACTGCTGGCACAGGGGGAAACCAAGCGTAAGCCTTTCGTATGCGCAGCACACGGGAGGCGAGGGCAGAGATCCGGAAATGGCGCCCACGAGCGTCTCCCCGCGCCCGGTCAAAACTACACCCGCTGTAGTATCCGATCGTTAGCTGAGCGTGATCAGGGCCCACTGCAGTCGCACCGGGCACCAAGGTGGGAGATGGACACCAGTCCCTGAAGGCGAGTGATCGTGGTGGGCGCTCCGCCGAAGCTCAGCAATCCACCACCGTAACTGTACCCTTGAGAGCCGCCATGTTGTTTTCTCCCGGTCTTGGCCACACTGAGTTGCCGCCACGGAGGCCCCCCAGCCCGACAGGGCAATCATACCCGTGTCGCTGCGAGGACATAACGTGCCACTCCGATCAATATGTGCAGGCGAGCGTAGGTGGTCAGAACGTCACCAGTAGTTCGTGCGATCAGGGAAGAGCGGCGGGCGCCATCTTGTTCACTCCCGAGCTCCGGAGCGGAAAATGCCGTCGTCTAGCTGCAATCGTTCATTTCTGGCACTAGGTCTTTTCACATCTCATGCACGCTGGCTTCACACGCCTGCCGGTCCGTTTTGGGCGGTGGTAGCGGGCATTTTGACGGCCTTAGGGCGCCTTGATCTCAGCCGTCCGGCGGAGCTGTGAACTCACCCAGCCATTCCGCAGGGAAAATGGAGCAGTACGTCGAGAAATTGTGTAGGGACGTATTTGGTGAAGACTCTTTCTCCCACATTTTTGTTATCGAGCGGGCACATAGATCCCTTGCGCCCCGACCACCACCGGGAGCCTCGCCAAGGCCGATTGTGGCCAGAGTTTTGAATTACCGGGACAGAGACACTATCTTGAGGTTGGCGAGGGAGAAGGGGCCTATTACTCATCAAGGCAATAAACTGGAATTCTTTCCGGACCACACAGTAGCGGTACAGCAAGCACGCAAGGAATACTCGGCGGTGAAGGCCAAGCTTCGTGAACTTCAAGTCCCTTACTCCATGCTTTACCCAGCTCGTCTTCGGGTGCAGTGGGAGGGTAAGCCGCTGATACTGGCGAACCCGAAGACGGCACAGGACTTTGTGAAACATGTCTTCGCACAGAGAAAAGCTGAGGCACGTAACGGACAACAAGCCGACTCCGACTGAGCTGGAGGGGTCGTCGTATACATTCTGCTGACTGTGAGTATATAACGGCTGGCCACCGCGTGGTCTCCCTGGGGCCCGGTTGGCAGTGCAGGCCTAGACGGAATAATGGCGGACCTAATGTTGAACTCTGTGAATATCACTGCCTATGCTCCACATGCATATTGACTTGTTGCTATTGATTGTGCCTTGGATAGATTTCGAGGTGGGACTATGTTGTGCTGGGTTCTGTGGGTTATGTCTTCTTGACGGGCGGTCTTCCCTGCTCGGGGACATATCAAAATGGCGCCCACATCACTCGACCGTTAGCCCCGGCGCATGGTCTTGCCTGCTTTTACTAGAGGAGGGCCTGCCTGTGAACACTACTTGTGCATAATCTGCCCGGTGGAGGGCTACCCTGTTAATTGGTTTTTTGCATTGCTCATGGGACTTAGTGCTACTTGTTCTGAGGGGGTGGTGACGGGTTGGGGGAGCGGGAACTTGCGGGTGTGTCACGGATCGGAGCACGCTGCCCGCCTATTGCTCATGTTTCTGATATCAGCTATGTACCGCACTGTTGACTAGTTACCTGAGTACACGCACTATCAGCTTGTTATCGGGGCATGGGATTGGTTCCTTCCTGGAACGGACTACGCATAGCCTGGCGGTCCTTTGCACATTGGGCTTCGAGGGTCTGGGGTGCTGAGTATGTTAACGTGTCTTTTTATCCAACAGCGAGAACGCCGTCCGCACTCACTAGCTTGAGTGCAGAGTTGTGCCCCCGGCGGACCTCCACTAGGGAGTTCCCCACAAAAGTTCTACGGGTTGGTTCTGAGGTTTGGCCCTGATTTGGTTCTGAGGGCATTGGGGAGGGAAGACTGGCTTCGGCATGTTTGGGTTGCTGGAGTGGGAGGGGGTGGGGGGGATATGTTGTATGTTGCGGTTCTGAGACCTTTGCGAACAACTTTTGTCCGTCATGTATTTATGCACGATCTGGTACCTATTGCACCACATTTCGCTGCCCTTGGCCGCCCCTCACATGCCCCCAAGGGGACGAATACTGTGTCAAGCTTATGTACACTATCGCCACACCGATGACTCGGAGACAGGCTCACTCACCTGACATGCATATCAACCTCTTGACATGGAATGTGAGAGGACTAACACAGCCCAGAAAAATTAGGAGAGTTTTTGCACAGTTGACCAGACACCACATTGATGTTGCTTTTCTACAGGAAACTCACATCGCTCCCAACACGCATCAGTCTATTGGTCTTAAGTGGGCTGAATCTGTCCATGTCGCAACATACTCATCCTACTCGAGGAGAGTAATGATATTGCTGAGGAAGGGTCTCAATTTCACAGTTTCACTGACACTACATGATCCAGGAGGCAGATACGTTCTCATATCGGGTACGCTGCGGGGTGTGGCACTGACTTTGCTTAATGTGTACGGCCCCAATGTGGACTCGCCTGGTTTTTTCCGCGAGTTGTGGGGACATCTACAACAATTCACACTCACTAAGATCCTATGCGGGGGTGACTGGAACGTGACCATCACTGATGAGCTGGATCGCTCAGCGCACTCCACCGAGTCACACAAACAGGCCAGATCACAGCTTCACGACATACTAGCAGATGTGGGACTGACGGACATATGGAGGCATAACTATCCGAGGGACACGGGGGCTACACACATTTCTGCGTGTCATAACAGTTGGTCGCGGCTAGATTACTGGTTGGGCGCAGAGGACATTGTACATTGGTCTAGCGGCATGAAGGTACTTCCCAGAACGCTGTCGGACCATACCCCGGTTTTGTTAACGCTGACGATCCGGGACATGCTCCACATCCTCGTCATTGGAGATTTAACTCACGGGCCTTAACGGACATTGTATACGCTGACACTATTCATAAAGCTATAAAGGACTATTTCCTGCTTAATGAACCAACGACAGATGACCCATGCCTCTTGTGGGAAGCCTTTAAGGCGACTATAAGGGGGGTTTGCATGAGCACCACCTTTGGAATCCTTAAAGACCTTCTGCATCAAATTAAGAAATGTGACACACAGTTGAGGGATTTGGAACGGGAATATGAGTCTACCCGAGACCCTACGATACTGGGACGACTGCGTACATTACACACGGAACATCAATCGTTGGTTGATGATGAGATCAAATATATCGATAAACGTCACACGGCTAGACGATTTGGGGAGGGTGGCAGACCGGGAGGGCTGCTGGTGGCCAAAATATGTGATGGGAGGAAGCACACCGCAGTGCTGGGTATAAAAGATGAGAATGATGTCATCTTGACACAAACGGCGGACATTTTGCGTGGCTTTGTGTCCTCCTTTAGCACACTGTATGCTTCGCAGCCGATTGCACCTACAGAGGACATCAACGAGTACCTCAGGGATGTGGCTATTGCGTGGTTGTCTGATCGTCAGAGGGAATATTTGGCGGCGCCCATTACGGAAGATGAGGTCGCGGACGTGATAAAAGCGCTTCCGAATGGCAAGGCGCCAGGCCCAAATGGCTACACAGCCGAATTTTATAAACATTTTGTGGACATCCTGGCTCCCAGGCTGACGGAGATGTACGGGGCGGCGTTCGACGAAGGTGAACTTCCCCCCACGCTTTGTGAAGCAGTCATTATTGCCCTATTGAAACCCTCTAAAGACCCCACCCAATGTGACTCTTATAGGCCACTATCATTGATCAATGTTGACTCCAAAATACTGGCAAAACTCCTGGCCGAGAGATTGAAGCCATTGATGACCAACTTGGTTTTGCCTGATCAGGCGGGTTTTGTACCGACCCGATCCACATCTCACAATACCAGGACATTGTTCGCTCTAGCCCATTATCTACACCCCCAGAAGAAAGCGGTTGCAGTTTTATTGGACGCAGCAAAGGCGTTCGATTCGATCGAATGGAGGTACCTCATCACTGTACTGCATCGCATGGGCTTCCTGAAACGGTTTGTCCAGTGGGTGTCCCTCTTATATACTAACCCCAGAGCCAGGGTCTGGATTAACGGGCACCTGTCCGGCGAGTTTGCGGTGGAGCGCGGCACCAGGCAAGGCTGTCCGCTCTCCCCTCTGATATTCTCTCTGGCACTGGAACCGTTGGCCTGTATCATAAGACAAAACTATAACACATCTGCCCTACACTTCCCCGCCCATCCGCTACACATTTCATTGTACGCGGATGACATGGTTCTTTATGTGAGGGACCCACACGCTCACCTCAATGAACTTCTGCGAGAGTACATCAAATTCGGTGGGCACTCGGGGCTTACGATAAATTGGTCTAAGTCCTCCATCATTCCCCTTACGGACTCCACGACTCCCATCGATGTTGACTACCCCTTGGAGTGGCAGTCCGACCCGGTGCTATATCTGGGGGTGCAATTTCATAGGGACCCGGAAGTGGTGCTGCGTGCGAATTATGGCGCTACTATTTCCGCGCTGGAGGACAAGGTTAAACGCTGGATACAGCTGCCACTCTAACTGGCTGACCGTATCGCCATAGTCAAGATGAATGTGTTGCCCAAATTACTGTATCTTTTCTCCAACATCCCTATCACTCCACCTTCTGAGGTGTTCCGAAGACTCAAGTCGCTGACGCTGCAACTCATCTGGGCAGGGAAACAAGCACGGGTTGACCCACAGACCTTGACGCTCCCGTACACCAAGGGGGGTTTTGGGGTGCCGGATTTCAAGCTCTATTACTTGTGCGCACAGGCGCAATATGCGGCATATTGGTTCCATATGGTGCCGTATCTGACTCACACAGCCATAGAAGAGGGAGATGCGGCACCGATCCCTCTGAATGCAGTACTGTCACACAAACGTCCGCCGTTGCACTCACGGGACATCAAAACAGTAGACACCACCATCAAGGCATGGCACGAACTTGGGAGGCTGGCACACAAGCTACCACTCTATACTCGTAACATGCCATTGCATGACCACACGGCGCTATCTGTCACTTGTGAGAAGGTGGGGATGTCATTACTACAGAGGGTGGGCATTGCGCAGATGGGTGATTTGTTTCCGGAGGGCAGATTCGTGGAGGTGGAGGATTTGCAGTACATACACAACAAGACACAAATGTTCTCCTTCACGTACTACAGACTAAAGAGGGCACTGAAGGAATTGTACCCCACTTTTCCGGAAGAACCAGCTGTATTAGATACACTGCAGCTTCTCATTGCTTCACAGGATCTGTCCCACCTGACCTCGAGGTTGTATTATGCCGCACAGGCTGACATCCCACGTACCACGGACAAGGCCAGAAATAGGTGGGACTTGGTGCTCGATGACCCACTGACGGAGAAGGAATGGGAACAGGCTTGCGCGCTTACACAAATCCTGACTCCTAACGGTAACCTCAAAATCATACACTACAAGTATCTTCATCAGGCCTACTACACTCCGGCGCGTATGGGGAGGTTTGGCATGAGGGAGGACACCAGGTGCAAGAGGTGCGGTGCCGAAGGCGCTGATTTTCTTCATTTGGCCTGGGGTTGTTCGGCTATACAGAATTACTGGTCGGAGGTATCCACTACACTCACAACGATGGTGGGGGCAGAGGTGCACTGCACGATTCATTGCTGTTTACTGGGCATTCAACCACAACTTAAATCATCCAGGCGTAAATTCTGTGCGATTGCCCTGCTGTTAGCCAAGAGACAGGTGTCCCAGTGCTGGAACTCTACACAGGTGCCCACTATTAAAAGGTGGTTTGTGGATATGTCAAGCTGCAGGGACAGACTGCAGACATATGAGGAAAGTTTGCCTGCCAGCTCTAGGCCCAAAGACTTCTGGTCCTACTTTACTGAATATTTGGTCACGTTGGAGTCTGACACGGATTGATAAGTAACACAGCGTGGATGGGTGTGCGGGGGATTGGTATGGGTAGGGGTTGGGATGGGGGGGTGATCTGGGTGCATGAATCGAAGTTATTCCACTACGCTACTTGAACGGGACGATTGGTATGTGTGGGTCTCATGTTTGGGGAGTTCTTTGTTACTGTTTACTGTGTATGTTTTATTACACCAACAAAATTACCATAAAATAGGCCTCATTTATGTGCTTCAAGCCGCCGGACGGAAGTTGTCGGCTGAATGGCTGTGTATTATACATGTTGACCAAGCACTTTATTTTGATTGCAGCCGGCCCCAGGGTTGTAGGTTCCTGGCTGTGTAACTCTCAGACAATATGAATAAAGGTCTACCAAAAAAAAAAAAAAAAAGTCATCCGGATCTGTTCCAAATTTGGGTGCATCTTTGATCCATAGTAGCATATGTATATGAGGAGCACCTCGTGCTTGATACTCCTTTCTCCAGAAGAAATCCAACACCTCTCCAAGAGGTGGATTTTTCTTGTTCGTGATGAAAGACATCATAGCTTCAAATCTATGATTGAAGTACCTGCATACATTCACTGGATCCAAAGAGCACAGTTCTCCGGGTGTCTTGAATTCAATATTTTCAATGTTTCCATTTGCCTCTCGTAGAAATTCAAGTAAGTCTTCCCAGCCATACTCAGCACAGCTGAGAGTGAGGAACCATGTAGGAGTTCCTAAGTTCCTCAGCATACATTTTAAGTCACCATGACGACGGTACCAATACTCATTAGTACCACGCTGACATGCCATCAGATTAATCAGGTGAGAATCCAAAATACTGTCTTGCACATTGACTTTATCAATAAAGTCCTTTGCTGAGATATTTCGCAGTTGTACACCACTTTTCAGGATGTGATTCACTGCATAAGACAGTCCAGACAGATCACTTTCAAACAATAGATGAAACAAATAGGGAATGCATTGACGAAACCTAGGATCTTCTGCATACAATCGTAAAGTCCGGTATTCAGAAGCAGGAATTTGATCAGGTCGCTCATCATATCGTCCTCCTCGACCTGTGGGAAATAACTGTGGAAAACACCGAGCTTCCAAACTTTCCTCCCAAACATTAATGGGACTCCCTTTGGCTTGTTTCATTTGAAACAACTCAATAACATTCCCCATGACTTCCTTGGAATGCAAAGGATGAACACTATAATGTTCATATATTTCTTCATTTTTAGAAGCTTCTACTTTCTCAATTTGCCCAGCACACAATTCGCTGTCCTCTTCTTTACTTACTTCCTCTTCTGCAGTACATACATTCTTGTAGTACTCATTATTTTTTATCAAATATAATGTTGCCTTTTTGACTTTCCTAACATCCACTAAATCTTGCCAGATTTTCTTACTCTTTGTCGGAACCCCATTAACTAGGATAACTAGAGGTTCCTCTTCCACTTTCTCTACTCCAATTGTATTAATGTTTTTCTTCAAATCTAAAGGCAAATAAACAACTCTTCCCTTTAATCCTCTCTGTAAATCTGATGGAGGCAATTTCCCTATCTTTGGCTCCATTCGTACAATAGCCTGAAAGGAATGGACACTTTGAATCAAAATAGATTCATAAGTATTTAAATCCTTCAATTCAGAAGGAAGGTCAACCAATTCCAGATTAGTATGAACCGTTCTAGCAGGCATCTGGTTTTGGTTTAATTTCTTTAAACAATAAGTACATATACGTTGGTCCGATCCCAAATCAAAACGATTTTCTACCATCAAGTATGTGGAAAAATCCTTCCATTCACTATTGTTTTCCATTTCACTTTTTGCATATAAAGCCACTAACTTACTCTGATTCTTATAATAAGTCCGTCGACAACACACACAAGTGAAATTAGGCCTCTCACTTGATTTCACCTGAAAGTTGAAAATTTCCTTGTGAAACGTATCTATATTAGAAATCAGTACACTCTGTTCCACATTACCTTCTTCTACTGGGTCAATTTCAACATTGTTCTCTTCACCAGCAAAGTAACAGAACTCAATTTCTTCACAAATATTCTTCACATCTACTTCAGAACCATGCAAAAGTGCAGTGCTTAATTGTTTAAGCATATTTGCCGGACTCTTAGCATAATACAACTTTCTAACTAATTTCCTCACTTGATTATGATGCACTGCTCGCATCCTGAAATGATGAAAAACACTCTGGCATACTCTCCTGGAAAGACAAGCCAGTGAATGACCACACAAACCTGTCACTTGTCTCACTCTGCAAGGGTCTAATTCTTGCAACAACTTTATTTTTTGTTTTAAACTTTTTTTATTAAATGACCATAAAAAAATCACAAAGCAAATTGATGGAATCCTGTCGCACACTGCAAATTGAACTACACTTCCAGATGTACACTGGTCCCTTAGGAAATCTCCCTAAAACCTCATCAACTAACACCTCTTCTGCATCTGCAGACACAAGTTTTTCTTTTTCAACCGGACAACCATCTTTTACTTCATATGCTCGACCACTGGTGTCAACTGCATGCACCAAATCATTGTCCTGGAAGTAACTCTCCTCATTGAAAAATGCCTCACAACTTGAACAATGCATCCATTCTCCTGAGAAAACTTCACAAAAATTAGTACGATTAACTACTCTCTTCCATCTACTATTTGATTTGAAATCATAAATTACCTTGTTTAGTTTCCTAATTCTATTGATTACCAAAATAAATAACTTTCGCTTAATTTCGAAAGCCTGATCAATAATTTTCTCTACATTTTTCTTTCTCTTATAAATAGCCACTTTCTGTTGACCTTCCTTAAAATTTTTTAACAAATTGCCAATTATCCTGTTGCGGAACATTCGTCTACGAATGTCTCTAAACAGATTTTTCCTTCTACTACCATGCACAGAGTTATCTCCTGCTCTAGCAGTTACATATTTGAGGGACCTTTCCTTCCCGTTTAAATTGGCTCTCTTCTTCTGAACTAAAACATGTTCTCTAGTGATACTTTTTCGTCGGCAAATGTTTCTTAAAAAAGATTTTGTTTTTTTACCCAGAACTTTTAATTCTAGAGGACTGCTGCAAAGGTCCATTATCTCCATTTTTATCAAGGTGCGGTGTAAGTCGCTTTGCTTCCTTTTTTTTTCTTTGCCTTGAGGGCATGTTTGAATTTTTAAGAATATTTTCAGTTGAATCTGTGGAAAATTTATTAAAATTTTTTTATTAAATACTATTACCAAACAGTAAATCAATAACAGTAAGCAAACAATTGAATGGAAGGATTTTGCAACATACTTGATGGTAGAAAATAGCAATGGAATGGAATGCTTCAACATATGACCTGTGCTCTGTTATATGTTAATCTCAACTAATTTCGAGACTCTATTTCTATTTAGAGATTGTTCCAGAACAGGCATTGTTCATGTTATTGTTATTGACTTAAAATTGCCAAGCACACATGAAGGCATATTTACTAGACCCTTGCATCAGGGGGAAGTGACTTAAAATTACCAAGCACACATGAGGGCGTATTTACAAGGACCTTGCACCAGGGGGAAGTGACTTCAAATAGCCAAGCACACATGGGGCCGTATTTACAACGCCCTTGCACCAGGGGGAAGTCATATGAAATTGCCAAGCACACATGGGGTGTATTTACAAGGCCCTTAAACCAGGGGGAAGTGACTTAAAATGGCCAAGCACACATGGGGACATAATTACAAGGCCCTTGCACCAGGGAGAAGTGACTTCAAATTGCCAAGCACACATGAGGACGTATTTACAAGGCCCTTGCACCAGGGGGAAGTGACTTGAAATGGCTAAGCACACATGGGGGCGTATTTACAAGGCCCTTGCACCAGGGGGAAGTGACTTAAAATTGCCAAGCACACATGAGGACGTATTTACAAGGCCCTTGCACCAGGGGGAAGTGACTTGAAATAGACAAGCACACATGGGGGCGTATTTACAAGGCCCTTGCACCAGGGGGAAGTGACTTAAAATTGCCAAGCACACATGAGGACGTATTTACAAGGCTCTTGAACCAGGGGAAAGTGACTTGAAATGGCCAAGCACACATGGGGGCGTATTTAGAAGGCCCTTGCACCACTTATGCATCGCTTTTGACATTGACACTGTGGAGCACCATGGGGCATAAACAGCGCAGATGCATCATGCATCTATTCCATAAAAAACACGCATTGCAAAAGTCACATCGCAAGTAAATACATTCTTATAAATTTAAAAAGCATTCCTTTTCCTTAAAAACGATTTTTTGATCATCATTTGAAAACACAGCACCCGGGGGAAGTCACATAAAATTGCCAACCACACATGGGGGCGTATTTACAAGGCCCTTGCACCAGGGGGAAGTGACTTAAAATGGCCAAGTACACATGAGGGCGTATTTACAAGGCCCTTGCACCAGGGGGAAGTGACTTGAAATGGCCAAACACACATGGGGGCGTATTTACAAGGAACTTGCACCAGGGATAAGTGATTTAAAAATGCCAAGCACACATGAGGGCATATTTAGAAGGCCCTTGCACCAGGGGTAAGTGACTTAAAATGGCCAAACACACACATAGGAGAGTATTTACAAGGCCCATACACCACTTATGCATCGTTTTTAACATTTACAATGTGGAGCACCATGGGGCAAAAACAGTACAGATGCATCATGCATCTATTCAACAAAAGCGACGCGATGCAGGACTCACATCGCAAGTAAATAAATTCTTACAAATTTAAAAAGCATTCCTTTTCCTTAAAAACGATTTTCTGATCATAATTTGAAAACACAGCACAGCTCCTATGTACAACCACACCTTGTCAGTACTAATACTTAACATTATCTGCAATTACAATATTTAGAAGGCCCTTGCACCACTTATGCATCGCTTTTGACATTGACACTGTGGAGCACCATGGGGCATAAACAGCACAGATGCATCATGCATCTATTCCATAAAAAATACGCATTGCAAGAGTCACCTCACAAGTAAATAAATTCTTATAAATTTAAAAAGCATTCCTTTTCCTTAAAAACGATTTTCTGATCATAATTTGAAAACACAGCACAGCTCCTATGTACAACCACACCTTGTCAGTACTAATACTTAACATTATCTGCAATTACAATTTGTAAAAGAATGCAAAATCTTCTTGGAAAACATAATGCAAACACTTGACTCAAAACATCATTTTAAATGCACAACTGGCTTTCTTATTTTCTCCAAAAAGCATACTAGTCTCTATCTAAAATAAAGAAACCATATCTCACCTTAGCAAATGCTTTTTGAATTTCAAAACATTCTCAGAAACACACCAATTTTTCTTTAGCAGAACAAAAGGTATGCACTCCAGAGGCTGCAACCAAGAAAGGCACAGAAATGCTGATATTCATCACACATATCTTTCATGTCAGCCAATCAAAACTCTTCCCTCACTTTTTTCAAATCAACACCCTTCCCCCCTCTGCCCTTTCTGCCCTTTTTCCATAGCAACTACCTCCTGCCAGACCTCTCATGTTTACAAGTTCACACAACAATGTTTCAAATGAACTCTGAACTCTCAGTACGCCTGCTAATCCACTGCAATGTTTCTTAAAATCATTTTTTATTAACCATTCAAATTACATCTTTCAAAGAACACATCCATGCACCCTAACTTTCTGTTTTCAGCAATGGAAATCCACCAATCATTGCTAATGAACCATTAGCACTGAAACTCCACAGTTTTTTTTCTTTACAAACTCCTACTGTTTCAACTGCCATTTCATTCCCACACTTCATCTGACTGCAGCAGAACCTCCTCTCGCCATGTTTTCTGTCTGGATTCTTGGACATAGCTATATCCACTGGGCTCACAGTTATGCTGATAACAGAAATTTACACAACCTCAATTTTCAAAATGTGGATATCAAATGGATTGGGCAAAGAGGATTGAGATGTCACCAATTGATACCATTGGTGAAAACCTTTTTGCATTTGCCAAACCCTGACCTCATAATAGTGCACTGTGGAGGAAATTATTTGGGCACTTCGACTGGGGTAGGTTTGGAAATGCTCTTAAAGGACATCTTTGAGCAATTAATGGCACTTTTCCCTCAAACTGCCTTGGTATATTCCAATATATGCCAAAGACAGAAATGGAGGTGGTCCAATCAATTTTGTCCACAAATTGAGAAAGCGAGGAAGCATGTAAATAAGTCTGTTTCAGCTTATATGAGAGACCATGGAATGGGCGCCATTTACAACAATAACTTGTGTTACTACATGCAAGATATCTACAGAGGAGATGGTGTGCACTTCTCAGATGAGGGCAACAGAGTTTTCATACAAAATTTAAGACTGTGTATTGGTACCTACTTATAAGTACCTAGAACTTACACAGAACACAAAAGCTCTTTTCAGAGCTACCTTAACTATAATTAGTTTTTCCAAATTTCGAATGTACCTTTTTTCACAAATTTTCACTTATGTTCGCTTCCCGGTTCGCTACCCGGTTCGCATACTGGCAGCTAACCGCGCGAAAAATTCAATTTGTTTTTATTCCAACATATATGAGCCTCCTCAGCCACCCTCAGAAAACCTAGGGGGTCAGGATACGTCTCCCGTACCCCCTTATACCCATTTCCCACATTATTTTTCCTCCATCTTGTGATTTAATTAAAACGAAAAACAAAATGGCGAACTCCCGTTGCGCTACCGGTGAGTGACCCGGTTCGCGTACCCGGAAGCGCTTCTACCGCGAAAAATCAAATTTTTTTTATTTGCCCCACGGGACCCTTTAATAACCCCAACATCATTCCTAGGGGGTCAAGAGGGGTCTACCATGCCCCCTTTCATTAAATTTCCCCTTCGTTTTTCTACTCCTCTTGTCTCTCAATCCTACCGAGAGACAAGATGGCGGCCGGTCCGGACTGTTTAGAATGTTGACAGACACCAGAGAGTCAATCAGCTTCTCTTCACAAAGTTCCGTTACACGTCAGGTACGCGAACCGGAGCGCTAACCGGAGCGCTGTCACAGATATATCTGTTTTTTAAAACATTAATTTCTCAAAATCCACTGGAGCACATATATTGAGACATAGCAAAGGCACGTCGGGCAAACCATATCTACAATTTTGCCAATTTTCGTGTAAATCCATTCAGCCATTCGAGCTAAATGTGAGTCCAACCGCCCTATGGAAAACTCAATCTTAAAAACGCGTTTTGGGACCCCCCTTGTTTCTCTGCCCCCCTTTGACAAACCCCCCCAAATTTTTTATGGGCTGCTCAGAAACAAAATGTGCCATTTTCCTGAAAATTTCAGCCAATTCCGTCCACAAACGCCAAAGTTATTCGACATAGAATTTTCAAAAATCCCATAGGAAAAAATCCTAACTATATATATACCTACTGGCGACCGCCAGTAGGTAATATATGTGTGTATATATATATATATATATATATATATATATATATATATATATATATATATATATATATATATATATATTACCTACTGGCGGTCGCCAGTAGGTAGTTATATAGTTAGGATTTTTTTCAATGTTAAATCTCAAAATTCTATTTGGAATAACTTTGGAGCCGGTTGACGAATCTGCCTGAAAATTTCCACAAAATGGCCTCGTCGAGCTCCGGTCCTTCCCAGAAAGTTTGGGGGGGATTCGTCAAGCGGGGGCCGAGATAAAAGGGGGGTCCCAAAACGCGTTTTCCCCATGTTAATTTCCATAGGGCGGTCGATTTCACTTTTAGCCCGAACGGATGAATGGATTTCCACCAAACTTGGCAAAATTGTAGGGACTGGTAGCCCAATGTGCCTTTGCTATGTCTCAAGATATGTGCTCCAGTAGAATTTGAGTAATTTAAGTTTTAAAAAATATATATATCTATAGCTGCGCACCGGTGCGCGCACCAGGGAGCGCTCCAGGCGCGACACGCGACTTGCGCGCAGAAAGCTGATTGGCTCTCGGGTGTCTGTAAACATTCGAAACAGTCCAGAGCGGCCGCCATCTTGTGTCTCGGTAAAATCGAGACATAAGAGGTGGCTAAAACAAAGGGGGGAATTGACCATAAGGGGGCAGGGTAGACCCCCCCTGACCCCCTAGGTTTAATGTGGGGGCCATAAAAGGGCCCCGCGGGGTCAAAAAAAAAAAATATTTTTTTTGATTATCGCGGGGGGCGCGCATGGTACACGCACCGGGAAGCGCTCCTGGGAGAAAACAGAATGGCAGAATTTTAAAATTTAAGTCATTTTATATAAATGGGAGGTAGTTCTGAAAAGAACTGTTTTTTTATTCTTTTTGTTGTTTTATATTTTTTTGGGGAGTTTTAAACTTTTTTTGCTTTTTTTGGTTTTTCTGAACATTTTTGTTTTTTTTGTATTTTTTAAGGAGAGAAACAAAAACCAAGCATTTCAAATGGGCTCAACAGGAGAAAAAAAAGGGCAACAAATTAATATTTCCTTTGATTAATAAGAGTGATGCATTGCTCACCATAGCAAATCATTTGACCACAAAATTTACAAACCAGGACTAGGGGTTTTATCATTATGAAACCAAAACTGTTATGAACCAATCAAAAGTGTTATTTTTAGGGCACATGACCCGACGCGCTTACGCTACGCGCCCAGGGGCGTGCCCGGGGGCGTGCCCCGGGTCACGTAGCGTAAGCGCGTCGGTGCGCTTACGTCGTGCGTTTCACGCCTACGCGGCTACGCGATACGTCACGATCATGTTTTCGTTTGCGATATTGGCGCTCACGGGACGCTCCCCGGAGCGCGCCAGGGGGCGCGCCAGGGGGCGCTTTTCAGAAATACGCTTTTCGGGGCGCACTCCGGGGCGCGCTCTGGGAGCGCTCCCCCCAAAAATTAAAAAAAAAAAAATGGGATAATTGTAGGGACAGGTAGCCCTATTCTGAAGTGGTTTGTAAAAAAATTAACTTTATAAAAATATGTATTGTGCTACATTGGGCTTAATATATGTTAGAGCCAAAATGTAGCCCAAATGTAGCCCAAAGTAGCCCAATGTAGCCCAAAGATGGCCACCAGAGACCAAAAATTGTAAATGTAGCCCAAATTTCAACTAGATGTAGCCCAACTGTAGCCCAATGACAGAATGTACCAGAGTGTTAAAAAGAACAACTAGAGTGCTAACAGTCTTATTTATAAAGTGAAACTTATAGTTAGGAATTAGCATTAACAAAACCTATGAAATTCACTGAAAAAACCATAGGCTTCACACCCGTTATAGTTAGGAATTAGCATTTAAAAAACCTATGAAATTCACTGAAAAAACCATAGGTTTCACACCGGTTATAGTTAGGAATTAGCATTTAAAAAACCTATTAAATTCACTGAAAAAACCATAGGTTTCACACCAGTTATAGTTAGCTGGAAATTTTACTGATATAAAACCATTGAAATTCCCACGTTATAGTTAGTCGGACTCACTATAACTTGCGCGTGCAATGCACTGCTGATGACATCACATATTACATCACTCATGACATGGTGAGTGACATCACTCATGACATCACTGATGACACCATCCTTGTGACACAGTGACAGACCTCCTCTCAGTGTAAAGTAACCCTTGAGACACATATTCAAAAATAGAAACTGAAATTTTAAAAAAATGGACATACCTATATCAGTTACAACAAGCAATTCTGTACTTCCACTATCTATATACACATCCACTCATTAACCAACAGTTCTATATAGTCACTCAAACATATACTCACTCATCATATGAAGAGATACACCTATACATCCTGTTACACACCGACATTCATCCAAAAGTTATTCACACACATATTCACACGTGCAAATAAACTATTGAAAAACCATTTATTTGAATATAGAGTTATACACACACTTCCACCTTACTTCTATTGAAAATTACACATATTTATTCTCTTAAACAATCACTTATAGAAACACATACTTATTTAAACAGGAACTCTTACAATCTCTTACTCTCACATATACTCACTTATATACATCAATCTTCATATATACTAGATTAAAACATATGTAGTTACTGATAAAGACACTAGTGAGACAGTCATTCACTCACTAACAAACACATATAGACACTCATCCACCCATACAGTCCTGTACATATGCTGTCTTCAAAACACATACAAACAAAGAGTCAGTCACTCATGCATCTATGTGCTAAGTAATACCCCCACCAAACCATATAGACACTCAAACTGATACTAATAAAAATATCAAATAACCCATATACATATGCATGTAGCTACTTATCAACACATGTAGCCACTTCTACACAATGTGAAACACTAATATATGTATTTAAATATTTAAACATAACTCACTAATATTTATTTTTCAGAAAGACACATATTCACTGGATGGTGTCATCAGTGATGTCATGAGTGATGTCACTCACCATGTCATGAGTGATGTAATATGTGATGTCATCAGCAGTGCATTGCACGCGCAAGTTATAGTGAGTCCGACTAACTATAACGTGGGAATTTCAATGGTTTTATATCAGTAAAATTTCCAGCTAACTATAACTGGTGTGAAACCTATGTTTTTTTCAGTGAATTTAATAGGTTTTTTAAATGCTAATTCCTAACTATAACCGGTGTGAAACCTATGGTTTTTTCAGTGAATATATATATATATATATATATATATATATATATATATATATATATATATATATATATATATATATATATATATATATATATATATATATATATATATATATAAATATATTTTCGAAACAGTCCACTCCAGTCTGGCTAGACATAAGACCAGCACACCATACCATTGATTTCAAAAGTGTTTAATTAAAGCCCCTACCCCCACAACAGACGCGTTTCGCCAAAAGAAAAAAATATATATATATATAAATATATCTACATATAATGTTTAATATATATGCAATGTTGAATAATAAACATGTTTTGCCATTGATTCTATCTTAAAATCAAATAAGCAGTCAGCACAATCTGGCTACAAATGGCTGTAAGTCTTGTGACAGTACCTTATTTGGTGAGATATGGGGTCCCAAATGTCAGAGGGTGAACCCCGTCTAGTATCTTGCAGGCTCTGAAGGGAGTGGACGGGCCCGCCCTTGGCCCGGGCATGCCCGCACAAGTCTCGTGCCACAGAAGTGCTGCAGTCCTTTTTTGCGCTTCCAGGCACGAAAACCGGATTGCAGGCAGATTGTAGTAAAGTGTTGTTTTACTTTTCTTGATGATATGTTTTGATGGCTGTTATTTATTCACGGGTATTAACTTAATTTTGTTTATGTTGTTTGTTGTTGCAGTTTGTTGAAGCTGTGAAGAGAAAAGTACTTGTTAATTCAAATTGCTTTGTTTTTTAATTTATCTTGTATTAGTTTGTTCTATTTGTTAGTTAATTTAGATACTTACTTAGTTTGATATTTTTCTTTAATATAGATTTTGTAGTTTTCTTCATAGTTGTTTATTGTTACAGTTTTTGGTGCAGTCGTAGTGAATTATAAGTTGTGAAATAAAAGAGAAAAGGTTATATTTTTAGTTAAATAGATTATTTTCATAATATAAGACCATATGTATGAAGCTAAAGAATTGTGAATCCTTAATAACGATTTTTAAGGAGTTGCTATTTATGAGTCACAATTATTAATGCATGTAGGAATCGCTAAATAAATTGCTATCTATACATAATCTGTAATAGGGAGTAGAATCTTTTGTCATTAATTTGTATGGTTATAGAGGGCCATGGGAATGAATTGGAAACTATTTTCAGTATGATAGTATCTATTTTGCTACTGTGTTTTGAGTTGATGTATCCTAAAAGTACTTTTACTGGTCTCAAATGAGGCTATCCTGAGAATCGGCTGATTTGCGACCGGTAATAAGCTGAATGCATGTGCTCATTAGTCTTTATTTTAAAACATTTTGTAATACAAAATATAGACCTACTATTTTTCATTGATGAAGTGAATTCCGTTGATGTTGTTGTTTTGTTGAATTTTGTGGAAGCTGTAAAAAGAAAAGTATTTGTTAGCTATGTTTTGTATTGTTATTACATTTAAAACATATAAATAATTTACTCTCTTTTTAGGTTAAGTTATATACTTACTTTGTTATATTTTTAATGATGTTGATGTTAATATTGTGGGTACAAAAATCTTTGTCCTATATTTTCTATCTGGATTTTCAATAAAATTTAATATGTGATATTTAAGAAAATGTAATGGTTTTAGTTAGTTAAATTAAAAAAGGCAAAGTATTTATATTTTGTAATAAAGTGTTGTTCTCACCTGTAGTGTTGAATTTTCGATATAGTTGATTATGTAGTTCTTCTTCCTTCTGTGTTCTCTCTCTTGCAAAGTATTGCTCTTTCTGCTTGTTTGGCATATATATGGTAAATTTGGTGTTCATTAATTCATTGTTTTTATAGTGTTTATTTAATAAGTTAGCATTTTCTCTTGGTTTGCGATCCTTTAGTTTACATTTATTGGTCGAGATAGCTTCATTGAATTTTTTAGCAGTTACCTTTTAATTAGTTTAATATATAATTTTCATTTAATGCTTGTATTTATTTTATATATTGTTGTTATTTAAATATATTTGTACATGAATGTAATTTAAATTATTTATATTTGATGTATATTAATATTAGTTTATTTTCGATAGGTTTGATATTTATTTAATGTTGTATTTTTAATTCATGTATTTGAGTTTGTATTATTATTGTATTTGTTTTATTTAACCCCTTCGCTGCGGCGGCTATTCCGCCGCAGCGCTAAAGGGGCGGGGCGGCCGCGCGGCGGCTGCATGCTGGTGACGCAGCCGCTCCGTCACCAGCCGCGGTTGAGCTATGCTGGTGACGGAGCGGTTCCGTCATGACCCGCCCGCTCATTAGAACGCCCGCGCAGGCGCTAAATCAGCGCCGCGCAGGCGCGCGGCTGGGCCATGACGGAACCGCTCCGTCATCAGCACAGCGCACCCGCAGCTGATGACGGAGCGGTTCCGTCATCAGCATGCAAAGGGTTAATGATATTATTTTTTAAAATATTATTATACTTTATTTTAAATATTTGGTACATGTAACTTAATTATATTATTGTAAATGGTATATTTTTAAGTTTAAATGTTATTTATAATATCATTTATATGTATTATATCGATATTTGTTTAGTCGATATTGTTAATATC
This sequence comes from Lissotriton vulgaris, assembly GCF_964263255.1. Taxonomy (NCBI): domain Eukaryota; kingdom Metazoa; phylum Chordata; class Amphibia; order Caudata; family Salamandridae; genus Lissotriton; species Lissotriton vulgaris. The sequence continues at coordinate 75,616 of NW_028249783.1, forward strand.
GATATTTATGGTGTGTTTCATTTCATTTCAATGTTATCGATAGTTTTTGTAAGCTATATTTTTTTACACAATATATTTTCAGCGATATTTGTGTAATTTCTGTTTTGAATATAGGGTGTCGATTTTTTTGTATACAATATTTTTTCCGCTATTTTTCTGTGGGTCAAGGTTTAAAGAGTTGATATTGTATCAGTAATCCATTTTTAATTTGTACCGTAAATCACACTGGCTGCAGTTAATCTTGTACCAGGTATAGTCCTTCTAGAATGTGGTGTGAACTTGTGACCTACTGGTTCTAATGGGTTGGTATGGAGACTGTGCTAAGAGTGTATTGGGGAAGGGTGTTAAAGACACAGGTCACTATTTCTTATGAATGTGAGATGTTTAGACTTCTATTACTATGATTGCACGTAAATATATATATGTTTAATTTCTTAGTGAGGGTGTGGGAAAAAAGTTAACTGTAGTGTTAAGTCATAAAACAATAAAGGTAAATATATTTTGGAACCCTAATTTTTTCCGAGAATTCACGTAAGTGATCTCGAATAGGTCGAGAATATAGAGAAATAGGCATCCATTTTGGTGGTCTTTGTAAAAGGGAGTGAATGTGATAACACATTCTAACCTTTGAGAAGAGCATTTACAATACTAAAATATGAAAGGCATACTTTTATTTGCTACCTTCTGCAGTATCATATAGTGCAAAGTTAAAGAGGTTAGTATTTATGGTTGCTTGTATGATAGTGGTGTGCCATTCTTGAGCTTAATTTTTACCAACACTGGGACTATTGCATCTATCTAAGAAGAGCAAAACAAGCTATTTGAACAACAAACTCAATAATCTGGTATGCAAATTACGTATCTTTTTATCTACAAAAATTGATTAAGAAGGTTTATGTGTATGAAACATTGTAAAAAAAGAGACTGAAATTCATATAATGGTTTATGACGGGTAGATTGAGAGCTTTTATATATTTATTAACGGGACACTAAAATACGTTTTTTGTCAGGTACACACTACGTGTTCGTGAAGTTAGTTCACAATGTGTTGCCATGGAGCTCTACATGTCCTGGTGCTGTTTTCCTTTATTCTCTTGATAGTAGAAAAAACGCTGTAGTCTAATTGTTAAAATTATATGCAAGAGTGTATTTGAAGATGTGAAAGTTTTACGTCTCTGTGTGATCTGCCGGTGAGGAGAATAATTTCCTTTGCATTCTGGGGCTTGTAGTCCTATTTATTTGATTGTAAATGAGGACAAGAACACTCAGAATTGAAAGAGAAAAACATGCTCGGCAGGTGTATATAAATGATGAACGTATTAATGGTGCCTGCTATGTAAAAGATATACTTTGGTGTAGCTGTTTCTAAATTATAAGACAGGTTTGTATGTATTAAGATTGTGAGGTCTGTTGCTTAACCTTGACCAAAGTTACATGTGTTGTATGAGGCTGGTAGGCATAGTTAAACGTGAATTGTTTGAATATGGGCAGGTTTACTAGTGCAGAGTGCTCCTCTTGAATCTTACTGCCAGCTTGACTTTGCATGTACCAATTCTTTGTGAAGTGGTGAAAACTTGTTTTAGAAGAGATCATTTTTCTTTCAGATATGCTGTAGGCATGTTTTAAAGCATGGCCTTTTGTGCTTAAAAAAGTGAAAGTCGCTGTTTTGAGTTTTAGTGACTTAGAGGTTCATTACTGGAACAGCAAATGGGACTGCCTGCAAGAGGTGCGGGAGTCCCACAATGGCGATCAGGATGCGACCGCCACCCTTGCAGTTGCATCCTGCATTATTAACATTGCAGTGGGTGGTGCTGTAAGCAGCACCCGTCGAATGTCAATAATGCATGTTGTGAATTGGCATGTACAGCGTGACAGGCACTGCACGGTGCCAGCCACATTGTCCATGCCAATGTCGGGGGTGCCATGTGAAGGCATTGAAAATGCCACATACTAATATGGATGGAGGTGCCTGCAAGGCAACGCCACCATATAAAGGGCCTTTTCTGCCCGATAGGCAATTATGACGATTGCCTACGGGTGGAAAAGCGGCAGAAAAGACAGCAGAGTTTGTGAGTAACAAGAGTGTGACTTGTGCTCGAGTGGACCGACAGACACACACATCAATACACTATCTGTAAAGTTAGTGGCTCCGCCTGAGAGTGTGTGATGAGCTGCGTCAACGACAGCAGGTTGGTGCAATGCCGATCAAAACAAATTGCCCTTGCCGGTGGGCATTGAAAGTTGCCCACAGGAGCACGTGTGTGTTTCGATGCACCAGAAGGGGCCAAGGGAATAAGTGATACTATGTAAACCTGCACGTTCCCTCTGAACCGGGTCTCAACGATGGGAGCCCGGTTCTGGTGAGCGGAATAAGTAGCAAGATCAGGGCGAGCGTGCTTGCATTTCCGGGGTGGGCGTGGCTATGGAGCGCCGGCGTGGTGTAAGTCAATAGCCGGTGGCGCTGTGGGTAGCAGTGCCGTATCTCTACTGGAGAACTAGAGCGCTGAATTGTTAGTATCAATCCAAAGCGGGTTTACATACGGGTGCCTGGCGTCGCGGGCGTGAGTGCTTCTGAGTCCACATGATTTATAACAGCTAAGTACTATTTATGGCTCCTTTTAAAATTTGTTCCCTTGTTTGTTTTTGTTCGCAGGATGTGCCAAATACGCCATCACCCCCCTCCCGAGGTCTATGTGGTGATATTCTCTCACCTTCCAAGTGAAAACCTTTGCCTCTTTGTTATCCTAATGCGGGGGAGAGGGGTCAACGGACTTTGGCCCATTGATCCGCCTGTGACACACATGCAACGCGCTTTGCGTTGCCTAAGGGCTTACAACTAAATCCTGTCTGTCCTCCATAGTATTACTTATTCCCTTGGCCCCTTCTGGCGCATCGAAACACACACGCGCTCCTGTGGGCAACTTTCAATGCCCACCGGCAAGGGCAATTTGTTTTGATCGGCATTGCACCGACCTGCTGTGGTTGACGCAGCTCATCACACACTCTCAGGCGAAGCCACTAACTTTACAGATAGTGTATTGATGTGTGTGTCTGTCGGTCCACTCGAGCACAAGTCACACTCTTGTTACTCACAAACTCTTGAGCATAAACTTGTTTGTTTGTCTCTTTATGTTTGTGTGTGTTGTTTACTTCCACAGGTGCATTTTAATTTTTGGAGTCTCTCTAATCCAGAGACACTAAGGGGTTCTTACCACCAAAATATTCTTATTTGTGTGGCTCCCCTTCCCATTTGCACTTTTTCAGACGACTTTTACCTTTCACGTCCCTTGGTAGGGTGGGCCTTAGCGTGTCCATACCGCCGGAGTATAATTCACCAAAGGTCCTGACGAATGCCAGGTTAATAATATCGACATTGGCAGAAACATGTTGACCATCACTTAAGAGTATTGGAAACAGACCATTCAATTTACTTGGCCTAGTTCTCCAACACATTTTTAATATGCCTTTTTGATCAGCCATTAAATTAATTTTTGATACAATAAAGTCATTTTTAACTCACCACTTCACCCTTTTCCTTATAAACGTAGTTTATCATTTAGCTCCCACATCTTCACATTACCCGCTCCACAGTAAATCTGGCGTTGAAGCACACTGGGGTGGCATTCGGTCACTCCCAGTGGGCCCCGATGATGAAGCATGTCACCGACCAGGTTGGTGAGTGAGGGCTTTCTAAACACACCAAATAGGTGTTGTTTCCTTATGTGCTCGAATACCCTTGTGTTTTCAAACAAATAACACTTTTTCATTGTTGTTCATAATGTCAAGTGGGGAATAAGAGTGTTGCTCCCTCCCTACCTCTCTCTTTGTTGATATATATGAGGAGACATAGTCAAAAGATGACTTCTTAATAGAAGTAACTTTTGCTAAGTTTTTAGTGGTGAATGGACACATCCTTCTGTAGTGTAGTTCCTATATTCCCAATAGGCTCTGCGCATTGGAATAATATATCCTATAGATGTGACGTAGGACTTATGTCTACTAGGTCTCTATCGAATATATTAAACTTAATTGTGAGTGCCAGCTAGCTCCGAGGTCACTAGAAACTTTCTCGACTTCACAAGAAGAGATTGAAGTCAAGTCAAAGAATTTATATAGCGCACTACATACCCAGAGGGTCTCAAGGCGCTTAGGGAGGGGAGGAGGATTACTTAGTTTCTAACAACCGCATAAACATGACAAATTTGTTTCCCCACGATACAACTGATCTTCAAAGTTGTGGAAACAATAGATAGATACTTTACTCAATCATTTGTGCATGCTTCATTTCACCAGAGGTGCAGAAAAATAGAGAGACGGGCGTTTTCAATAAACGTATTTATTGAACAGTCTTCTTTCTCATGCAGAAGAAATGAACTGCTACAAACCTAATACTGGTTGCAAAGTATATTGCGTACAGTAAAAAGAGTATTATAACATAATACTGTAAAAGCATTTTATGGCTCCTAGACCATAAATAAATACATACATAAATAACAAAGGCTAAAAAGTACCCGATGTACCTAACCTAGGTCTGGTACGAGGGAAGAAGTAAGTGAGGTGTAGCATAAATTTAATATTCTTTGCCAAGAATCTATCCAAGATTTCTCTTAGGGTCTAATCAGCTCCATACCTTGGTTTTGGAAGGAAGGAGGTCAGTCTCAGGTCTCGATTTCCCAACAACCCGCAAGGGTAGCTTGGAAACACTGGAGCTGGATTTCTCAGCAGGAGAAAAGACAGCGTCTCTCAAGTGCGTCTGCAGGAGGGTCGGCTTCTTTCGGCACGTGCTGTAGCAGGATACGTCAGGCAAGTAGATAGTCTAACTGCTCCAAACCACCGTGTGTTTACTATGGCAAGTGTGGGCATATTTATTCCTTGAAGGTGCTGAGATTGACGTAAAGGTGGACATAATAACGTCATCAAAGAGTCTCAGTTCTTTGAAAACTCCATGAGTTCTTGGACAAGTCAGTATTTAAGCAAGGGGAAGTCCCTAGCTGCTGAAGCTGACTTTTCCAAGAAATTGTTGTGGATGTTTGGAACTTGTGGAAGTAGCCATGCCGTATTTGGACTGCATGAGCTATATCTAAATATTGTTATGATTTCTATGCCTATATAAGGACATGGTGATTTATACCTATATAAGGGCATGAATCGGGAAAATTACACTAGGGTCCTAAAATGTTATACAACACCCACTCCACTTTATTATGTTCAATATTACTAAGTTCAAGCACTAAAACATATTCTAAAGCATATGTTTACAATCCCACCGAAAAATACATAAAAAATGCATTTGAAAAGGGTTGCACACAAACAAATTGGATTTGTATTGTACTGCACTCATTTCAAAAGCAATGATTTCATTTCAATCATGTATTATGTTGTTAGTATTGCTAACTGAATGAATTATAAAGAAAATTACATTTATGAAATGGCTCTAAATGCAGAAAAAAGGTTGAGACCATCCCATTGAAGAATATATAAACTCCTTTGGTTTCTTGATAAGGTCAATATTGTTACTAGGAAGTGTTCAAAGAATTCCTGTTCTCTAAGAATAGTTTTACTTTAGGCAGATTGCTTTGTGCCAAAGTTCATTTTGGAAAAAGGTCGAATCAAATTATAAAAAAATAGAGTTCCAAAGTTAGAAGTTTTGTTTTGAAAAAGCGAAGGTTGAACTTCAGAGTTGAAAGAACTCTGTGTGCTAACTTCAAAAGTTATTTTCGGTGTCAGGAGAAAACATTAAATTGTCAAGGCTGGCAAAGAAATCGTCTACCACGGGAGATGAAAGTTGAACCACTTCATTAAGTAGATTAATCGAACACAGATGTGAAGCGTCGCCATCAGTTACAGTTGCATTAGCAATGTTAGCATTAGATGGTACCTCTGTGCCTGATGGTCTGCGTATCTCACCTTGTGCTGGAATTGCCGGTGAGATCTTTATGAATGCCATCATCAGGATTGATAGCCGTTGGGTCAACACATTACATGAGCCATTATCGGACCCAGTAAGGCGCCAACATCCATTGGCAGTGGTGATGTAAGTGTTAGACAGATATCCAACACGCATTCCTCTCCACAAAGCAGGCATCGTAGAACAGGTAAGATGCAATCTTGCCAGATTAGTCTGAATGACAGGAACAACGTGGTATTCAGATCTCTCAAACGAGTCAAGCCAAGAATCTGCATTATGCGTTCATGATACTGCATTGCCAGAAGAACGTTCTACATGGTAATCTGGGTATCGCTGGTGACTGGACTTGCCATAACGGAGGAGAAGGAATAAAAATAGTATCCCTGCTACGTGTCCCAAGACGAGAGGCAGGCCGCCGAACACAGAGTGCACGAAGTTAGGAAAAATGCTTAGGACTGCTTCAAAGGGTGCTAACAGTCCCAAAAAAATCATCTTAAATACATGTACAATACCACTGGTATCAGACATGTTTAAGATACGACCTAACATTGCTGCGAAATGTATGGGGCAGTTTGTTGATAATAAGGCATGTATCTCAGCGGAGGACCTTACAACTTGCAGATCATACGTCTCTCTGGACGAGGTCAGTGGCACAGTTTTTTGTAAAAGAATGGCTTTCATTCTGCTTAAAGTATCAATTCGTATAGAAGAGATGTTCAGTGAAGGCCATAGGGGCGACTCCCCGTCTGTCTTAGATTTTGGAAACAATACTTGCATACAACAAGTGACCCTGGCTGACACACTAACGAGATAGGCTATTCCTGGCATCATTCCACAAAAGCTGTGATCATTCAGCATTATGTATCGCCCAAAGGAACGCTGCCTAAAAATTGGATCTATCACTGCTCCTGGGGTACCCTGCAGGTGGCATGATAAGTTGTTTGAAGAACTATCACAGGCTCCGTGTAAATTAATGCCTTGACAAAGAAGTGTACCGCTCAATATTGTTTTACAATTTTTACCACTAAGAAATACCTCCTTTTCCCCACTCCAACATTTGTGTGTATGTGGTAGATCCCAGGTCGACTTTATGTATTCTTTACCCAACCTTTCATACAGGCCTGCTGGTATGTGTTTTAAGCCATACTGAAACTGGAATATCGTCACTGGTATCGTAATGGTGCCATGTATTATCCATTCAACGGCTGGTTTCTCAGAAACGGTTAATGGTAATCTCCCCAGTTTTTCTCTGCTCAGCACCGTATAGCGTGCTCCCCTTTGTGCCAAAGAGATTTGTTTATCTGTAAGGTTAAATACAGTAAACAATGACGTGGTGTTGATTTGACGCCAAGGCACATAGCCTGAACGAAGGTTTTGTAATGTCCAGCCTAGCAGCATCATAGAACGTAACTGAGACTGGCCATGTTGTGACATTAGCAAGTCCTGTTCCATTATGTCTATGGCAGAGGATACAATGCTGTCCAAAGAATAAATTCTGGACGACAGAGTTGTTAACCTATTGTCAACTACAGAGAGAGCTTTCTCCAAATGAATATGATCAATTTCTCGTATTCGTTCTGCAGTTCTCATTTGTGTGACTTTCCATGCTTCATTATAAGCAGCGTATATACCGGCGAATATGAAACGTTTATGACGTTGTTTGCTGGGTCCAAGTAAGAATTTTCTCAAATCAATGCCATCTTTAAGTAAAGTTAAGTGTTGTTTTATATCTGGGAGTGCAGATTTTTGTAGCCACCCAAGGCACAGTTTTCATACATTGTAAGTTGTTATAATCCCTAGATGTTGTCCCTGGACATATCTTGGATCTGGCCTAGTTACTGTAAACCCTTGTGTCTTGTTCAGGAATCTATCTTGATAGTTATTCCTGTCTGTGGGCCAGATTAACGATTTTTTCCAATCAGGATTAGTTCTGTTTTTGTTAAATATAATTTACCTTTACCTCCTCATCTGTACTTCTATTACTATCAGGTGTGGGCTTAGGTATGGACGGTGCGTTTACATCTTTTATCTTAGCCAGGCCAAGACAAGATGTCTGTTGAACAGTTTCATTTAAGAACATTATTTGTTCTGAGATGATGCAGGCTCTGAATAATGCTTCTAAACCTTGTAGCTGCCAGTCTTTTGTGCCCCAGACAGTTTTTGTCTCAATGTTGTCTTTCCAAAAGTCTTCCAAAAGGCTTCTCCCTCTTCCCAGAGAGGCTCTGTTGTTGCCTAGCCAGCCTAGCCGACGTGAGGATGCAGCCCGGATAATCGAGTGCAGAGCTGATTACTGTGTAAAGACCCTGGACACAACGGCAGTGAAAACGGCTGCCGAACCGTGATAGAAGTCCATGGTAGAAACTCAGAAGGCAACTAAAAACCCGCCTTAGCCCCCGAGAAGCACAAGAGCCCCGTCGGAGCCTGACGAGAACTGCCTGCGCCGCCCGACCTTACCGGGCGCGCAATAGCGGTTCGGCAGGGGGGGACAGACACGGGAGCATTAAAAGAGAGGCGGTGCCCGAGGAGCCCAGGAGCCAAGAGTAAAAACGTGGGAAATCCGGCTCAGGGCAGCAAATCCTGAGATCATCAACACTGCACCAAGGAGCAGACTACCTGCCCAGAACCCAGAGCCCAGGGAAAGCGCCCCAGGGAAGGCGCCCAGGAAAGTGCATTAAAAATGCGGCAAGGCAGGCTAGCAGACAAAAGGCGCAACAGAGGTGGGTGAATGTATGAGGAAAGAATTAGCATATGTACAGTAAACTCACCATCCCGATAACTATAAATTAACTGTGAACTGGGAGTATATAAGGAATAACTGCAGCAACATCAGAGATAAAAGCATCACAAAACAAAAGAAAGATGGCCCCAAAAAGAAGGCAAAAACTGCGCAAGGAAGCTTTCGAAGAAAGCCCAGGGAGGAGTGAGCTAATGGAGGGATCAAGGTCCCTGGAAGAGAGCCAGAAAAGCCAGGCTTCCGTAACGGACAATAGTAAGGGACGACGTAAGAAGAGGAAAGTTAAAAGGTCCACTAAACACATCCCGCTAGCCAAAAGGGGCTGCACTTCAACATCTAATCGGAAAGATAGCGCAGCTGCCTCTAAATCCATAAAGGACTTTGTAGGGAAACACTACAAAACTACAGAGCTGCCGATAATACATTTGGAAAATGAGGCGGAGCACTGCGCTGAGAACGGAGAAAACTCGGGGTTGAGGAGGAGAGCCAGACAGGAAAAGATATGGGAGTACCCCCAGAAGAAGAAATTGAAGAAGAAATGGGGGATCGTATACTGATAAACCTCACCCATCAGAGCCAAAATCTCCAAATAGCAGCACCACGTCTCTCATCATCCCCCAAAATTTTTTCGCTGCAAACTTCAGATAATGAAGGGCAAATGGGAAATGAAAGTCAGAGCCCAAGTTTTGTTTGGGGGGCTGCACCCGACCAAGTTCTACAGCATCTAAATGGTCAAAAAAATATAACCCAGCAGGACTTTCTAAGAACTGGAAGTCAAGCTACCTCGGAAAGAAATAATCCACAGGACTCGGACCTCTCCGCAACACCCACATCCTCCATGATGGACTTACTATTGATGTTACAGAAAACATTGCAAGGAATTCTAGAAGTAGCATTATTGAATAATGGAGTTTTAAAAGCACAAAAACCTTTCTTAAAAAATATTGAAGAGGAGTTGATGGGAATTAGGAGCCAAATGCCAAATATGTTAAGACCAATAGCTACCCCCAGACCTCAGAACAAAGTATAGTGAGTGAACCTGCTGCAGCATGAGATAATGTATATATCTCCAAACACCCAATGCTGATAAAAAGGCCTTGTGAATATGTAAGGGTCTTCGCTAAAAGTAGGACAGGCAAGAAGCGGGCCCCTAACACAACAATAAAGAGAAAAGGGGAGAAACCAGGGGGCGAGGTACAGTCAAGCATAAACGCCTCTGCCCTGACCTATGTACCGATTAGACCCCCACAACCAGAGATTAAAACAACAAACAGTCCAAAGGTACCAAGGAATAGCCATAGTAGTAAGGGTTTAAACGAGAAACCCCCAAAAATCCATTTTATAAATCAGAGACTAAACACATCCACAGGAGAACAACCCCAAATTCACCAAAGATTTGACAGCTTACAACTCCAAGATCTAGTAGGAGTGAAAAGTAAAATGAGGCCTCCAGGGAGATCAAAGGGTAGTCAGATAAAACCCGAAACCCCCAAGAAATCATTAGAGGTGGATAACAATAAAAGGTGTACCTGGAATCGGTGCAAGCGGGTCAAAGGGGAAAGAAATTGAGAAAAATGAACCCACTAAACAGGGCACAGATTTTGATCTCCTTTGGCAAATGCAGAAGCCTACGTGGGATCGGCACAAAAGATCTGAGGCAGGTGGGCTTCATAGAGAATAAAAATGGCAAGGAAATAACAAAAGTACTACTTCACTCGGACCTGGTAAAAATGGCAATTATAAAAGCTACTAGTGAAATAACCCAAGTGGGAATAAGGGTAATACCAGAGAGGGAAGTAAATGGTCTCTCAGGAAGTAGCTTTCTAAAGTGCCATGCAGGTCTAGGGAGGAGACAAGTGAAGTTACTAAGAGATAATGAAGAAGATGGTAGCCACCTGAATATAGTGGTAAATAATACAGGAAAGAATGACTCATGGGATAACTGGAGCCAAAGAAGTTATGTGGGCGAATCCTCCGAGAAAAATTGGTTCCCTTATTTAGATATCTTACCAAATCGCTGGTATAGGCAGAAGATACTAAGGATGCGAATTGAGATCAATCCGTGGTTAATAAATAAAGATCTTAAATCAAAAATGTTAGACCATAAAGGGTGTTGTAGGTGTAGTTTGGGCACCAAAGGAGATCTAGTGTACATCCTTCTTGACTTTCTAACAGTATTACAACAGCCTATATTGTGGCTGCGCCCGATATTTCTAAAACATGATATAAGAACAAGGGCACAGGCGGTCAACCTCCTAACAGAAATGCCCTCTATCGAAATCGCTATTGCTCTAGGGAAGTACATAAAGGTAGTCCAGAGTTTACAAATAAGCCAGGAGTAACTTTTAGGAATTTTAAAATAAATGAACTAAATGACTTGTCTAAGAGAAAAAAAGGTTGTTTTAATGTAATAATAATTCTTAAAGGGTAAGGATTTGCCTAAAAAAGTAATATTTTACTGATGTCTGTTTTTAATATATGTATACAGGGTGTGTAAGACTTTTAACATATAATGGAACATTTTTATCTGTAATGATTTTTACTAGCCTTTTGTAGAATATTGTAATGCCTTTGCACCTGTTTAAATATTATGATCTAAATAAACATATTTCTGACTGACTGACTGAAAAGTCAAAACCTAATGTGGACAATTGAGCATAAAAGGCCGCAGAATACATTTGCTTAGTATTAGTCAACATACTATTCATGCCTGTCTTATTAATATTTTTAAAATAAAAGGGTTCTGGATTTGTGAGATTAAAACCTGTAAAGTATGTACATTTTTCATAAAATGTTTTTGAGCTACCTTTTGGTGGCGTTGGACAATGTTCCCATTGATTATAAGTTAAAGCATTTCTAAAGTTTGTAGATTTGTGCAACAAATGATTACCAAAATAATTAAAACAATACATTTCTTCATAATTTGATGAACCTTCTAAGTATTCATGTTTTGGAAAATTTTGCAAGTCTGCCATCATGTTATTAACAGTTTCAAAGTCCCAATCATCAGAAAATGTGCTTGGTGAAACAAAATCACTCAAGGAAACCTTAAATTGGTGTGGAATCTTCAGCAGCTCGACAGGGCCATAAATGTCATAATCAGTTCTATCCCATGCTATACCACCAGGTAGAGGAATGGCTGTGATGTTCATTGATGACAGGTCTCTTTGTTCATGATGAGATGATTTGTGTGGCTTCAGGAGCAAGTTGATGCTCTTACTTGCTGTGTCCATTTTTCTATATTTTAAATCTATTTGCTTTTCCAAACTTAAAAAAAGAACGAGCCATAGTAGGAGAAAAAGTACACCTAACACAATCCAAAATCCAACCCATGGTGAAACTAGATATGTATTTGCAAGCTGGTTACAAAGTTCTTTTACTTGTTCCTTGAAAGTTGTATTTGCTGCCATCATTTTAGGTTCACTCGGATCCTCAGAAAATGTATCAAAGTTGATGAAATACCTAGAGACAGTTCTGTCAATTGTTGGTATTGGATCCGGATTATTTGAAACTGCTGGAGCTGCTTGTTCCCTTAACATGTTAGTGTAGTCAGATGCTAACTCATGGTAGACAGGAGTTTCTTGACAAACTGTTATTTGGGTTTCAAGAGGCACAAGTTCCATGGCTTTATTGCATAGTTCTTCTTTTTAAACTGCAGATTCTTCAAAGGTGATGAATCTTTCAGTTTGAACCTCTTGGATGGTTGCCAGATTTGGTCGTCTGCTACATCTTTGGAGTCCACTGGGCCTACTACTTATTATCGGCCACATGGTGTGGTTTTATCAGGTCAATTGATACGGACCGGTTCTCCTTTCTTCAAGCAAGGGGCTGCAGTAACACTGTTCTTGATCCGTGGACTGTTAGTACAGGTACTGGTTTTCTGTAAGAAGGCCCTAATTCCTTCTTATCCTTTATTTTCTCTCTGACTAGATCCCCAATGTTTTGAATCCAGACAGGTCTTGCTGGGACAGGTGGTTTTTCTTCAGTGGTCGTTGGCTTTTGTATGGTGTTGCTTAGACTTCTTCTTGTTTCATTTAAGTCCTGTAAAACATCCAAATGATCTTTGATATCAAAGGGTTTTTGTTCTACCACTGAAGTATGACGATCGAGGTCTTTGACCATCATTATAGTACCAAAAAGGATTTCATATGGAGTGATTTCACCCAGAGAATTTCTTGGCAGGTTATTAAGACTACGTCGGACAATTGTTAGATGTTTTACCCACCCGTCACCCGAACCTAATACCCTTGCTGTTATAGATTGCTTTATGTCACGGTTCTTTCTTTCCACAACCGCATTTCCATCAGGATGGAATGAACTTCAATACCGCAACGCAATGCACAAGCTGGCCATGGCCTCCTGGTGAGCCTGAGAGCTAAAAACAGGACCCTGGTCAGAATTTAGCATGCCGATTGCGTATGTGCCAATAAAGACTCGCAAATCTTTTATAACAGTTTGGGCATCAGCCAAGCGCTGAGTCCACATCCAAATGAATTTTGAGCAGGAATCCACTGCGACCATGATATATTTGTAGTTACCATCCATCTGTTAGGGACCACAGAGTTCCAGGTAAACGCATGCTAATGATTTATCTGAAATTAGAAGCAGCCTCTGCGCCAGGCGGATCACTGTTGAAACTTTCATTTTCTGACAGATTTCACATCCCAAAACATAGTTTCTGGTTTGTTTCCTCATGCGCGGCCACCAGTATCTCTGTTTTAATAAAGAAACTGTGGCGGAAACACCTGCGTGTGCAGAGGCGAGCCCTTCTTGTGCTGCTAAAATTAGTCCTAATCTGTGTTCCATGTTTGGAATCACTCTATCCCCACTCCAGGGATTCGAGCAAAAGGAACATTATTTGCATCAGTTATATATGAGTACTTGAGTGGAGAGCCTTTTGGAAGTGTTTTACCACTGTCTTTCATTGAAGCAGCGACAGCTTGCATTATTTTTCTGTCTATTTTTGTTTTTGAACGAGTGATTGCAGCTACGGAAGCCGTTTGCACAGCTGCCTTCGCGGCTTCATCAGCCAATGAATTCCCTTCAACGTGAACGCCATCAAACTGATGACTCAGTGTATGGATCACGTGGGTCTTTTGTAGTTCTTTCTGTAACAGAACTACTTGTTTCCAAAGCATTTTATGCTTGATTGTGCCACCTTTTGCATCTTTGAAACCGTTTTGAACCCAGTTCTGCAAATATTCATTGTAAGATTGGACGAAGTAATACAAATCGCATACTATGATTGTGGGGAATTCGCGATCTGTATTTTCAAGCACCATCTTGAAAGCCTGAAGTTCAGCTCGCTGAGCTGTACAGTCTCCTAGAGATTGAGTTTTTGTGACCATAGGTCTGAATTTTCCATTGCGCCATCGACCTTTAACTATCGCACACGCTGCACTATAAGCTTGTTTACCCCCAATTGCGGGCTGTGCTGATCCGTCTTTATAAATTATTCATCCGTAATGTTCTATAGGCAGAATCTCAGTTGGCAGAGGACATTCTTGTTCGTATTGGAGAAATTCTTGAGTTTTCAAGGAGGGGTCAAAAACGTATTCAAAGTCTGTTGCAGCAAGAGAATTAACCCATTGTATCCATCTTGGATGTAAAGCTTTTGCATTTGGAATGCTTGCTTTTATGCATTTACCCTGTGCGAGTGCTCTCTCTCTTGCCACTGCAGTTTGAACTGCATTCCAATTTTTTCTGTTGAAGTGAATTTCATTTCAGCCTGTGTGCACTAGTGTGGTTTGTAAGCTATTGGTACCTTTTCACCTTCATGAAAGGTTAGATTTGTGAATCCGCATCTCCCTGGGATGATTCGGATTACTAAGTTTCGTTCATTTACACATGTCTGTAAATGGGTTGTTGCTAACATGTCTGTTTGCACTGAACGCACAATTTCTGTGTGTTTTTGTGTCCAATTAGTAGGTTTGAAATCAGGTTTGATTAATTTGTAGACATGTGTAACCCTTTCCGCGTAATTTAGAATGTAAGTTCTTCCGAAATCCAGGAATCCTAGAACTGACTGTAAGTTTTTCAGCGTTTTGGAGGTTGGAGTAGCGCACATTTCTCTAAAATGTTTGCTGCCAGGCTTTTGCCTTCACTTGAAAGTTTGTATCCCAAGAATAGGACGTTGAGGTGGGCAATTCTTGATTTTTTTAAAGTTGAATTTGTACTCTTCAGGGGCCAAGCCAAGTGTTATGGTGTTCACCCTGTTAAAGTGCCTGTCCAAGTCATCATCTGTAAGATAGATGTACTCGACATAAGATAATGCCTCATCATCATACGTTTGCAGTAATTCTGTTACTCTGGCTGAAAATAACCCAGGACTGTTCTTGAATCCCTGTGGGAGACGACATAAGTGACGTTGTGTCCCCATAATTGAGAAAGCGGTCAAGTACCTGCTTTCAGGTGCGATATTTTGACAGAAGAAACCGTTTGAAATATCTAATATGGTTTTATATTATTTGCGCACAATGTTATTCATCAGTGCTGCACTGTGTGCATTTTGTACTCCAAAGGTTTTGCAACAAGAATTTAAATGTCTGTAGTCCAAAACTAGATGATAAGTATTGTCTGGTTTGGAGACAGGAAACAAAGGATTGTTCATGGACGAGGTGCATGTTTCTATCAGCCCTTGGTATTCAATCTGATCTAGGATCTCCCTGACCTGCTTTTTAGATTCTTGTTTAACCGGATACTGCTTTTGAGCAGTTGGTTGATTTTTTAACTAGATCTTATGGTGAGGAGAATCCAGATTCCATCCCACATGATTTCTATATATTGCTGGAGCCTGGGTCATAGCCCATTTTCTGGCATTGGTGTATTTTTTTATGAATCGAAATATGATTTGAGAAGGCTGGCATAATGATCTCTTCGCCATGTGGGCACTCCCTGAAAAATTCAGGTGGCCAGTCTTTTTCAGCCAGAAGAATGTCAATTCAATTCAACGTACTTTATTCGTTTAAAATTAATAACCATAAAAGCATACAACATAAAATTCCATGTACAACATAGTTTTACACATATTTCCCAATCCAAATCAGGGATCCATGTGAACAAGCAATAAGGAATCAATCCAACCAAAGGGATTTAACAATTTAAAAACAATAAAAAGTATGAAAGGCATGTAAAGATATGTTTAATCTATAAAGAAAAAAGCATTTGGCAACATCAGTTAAAATTCGAGTTCATTGGATTTGGCATCACCATAAAGTACTTCATACGGGAAAAAATGGCTGTGCTTTATGGACAGTAATTAGGACGGTATCCTTATCCTATCAGTTCAGCATATGTAAGCCATAGAGTAAGTCATATCGGTTGAAGGTAGGTATACTGTAACTGCTCGGTACGGGACCTCTCCCACCCTTCGAGTAGTTTTCCTCTGCAATCCATATTGAGGGTGGCGAAAAAGCGATTCTGGGATAAAAATCGCACAGTTCCCTTGTTGCTATTGGCCCATCTTCTGTTTGTGGCTGCCACCTACGAAGAAATGGGACGATCTGGTTATCCCTGAAATTTACAATTACCAGGTCTCCAGCTAAGTCCTTGGGACGGGGTCCTACACACCCCACCCTTCTAACATTTAGGATACTTCCATCAATATTAGGTGGAAGGGGTCTATTTTTGGTTAACCAAAATTATACCTTGTTTTTAAGGTCCTGATAACCTTCAACTTTCCCGATTGTAAGCTCGGGCACTCCCGAAAGGACACACACAAAAGGTGCTGCCTCTGGAGGTAGGTTTATACAATTATTTGTTCTTTGCATGATACCCTGATTAGCAAAAGACCCCTCAGAAGACGTAGCTACGTTAATCAGCCCTGCTCTAGGAGCAGAACTCAGTACTTTTGGCGACTCTTTGGGTACTTCCTTGGCTTTTGAAGCTAATAATCTAGTAGCGACTGGTCGGCATTGGGCCATTTTGCTAGGCATATTGGAGGCAGCTAAGTTCTGAGTATGCTTGTGCCCTGACATTCTATTTGTAAGCATGTTTGCCTTGATGGATTCTGCTATCATCGTGACCTTTACCCCTATTCTATCCATCCTTACTATCAGCGGGGATATTAAAACTTTAACCAATTCTTCAAGCTGGGCTAATAGTTTGGATGGTACAATAGATACAGGAGTCTCCAGTGTTGGACATGCCTTGGATATTTCTGGAGTGGTTTTCTAGAAACAAAGGTCCTAAGCCTAGAACATTATTTCAAAACAATGTAATATAGACCACAATCGGAAACTATATACTTTTTTCTTATACACAGCCGGGCAAAGAATTTATTTCGTAAAATATGACAAGTATTCAAAGTGTGAGATACAATTTGACAACAAACATTTATATTTTGAAGTAAGGCACAAGCCTGTGCCGTATTTAGAAATAGGAGAAAGTTATAGAGAAAGATGCATAAGAGAGGACAGTTTACTTCAGGCAAGAAGAGGTGAGCGAAACTGGGTACTGCTTCACATTCAAATTGACAGTAATTCCCAGAGTAGTACATACATACAGAGGTGTTCGCAAATAAACTGTATGTCTACTAAACAAAGTCGACGGCGTTTCGATCCCGCGCCCAAATTATAATGGGATCATCATCAGGACTTAATGATTGCCTGGTATTACAAAATTATGCGCTTTTAGGGAAAAAACAGGGGAGAAACAGAGAAGCAATAGAGATTTAGATTGCTGCTCTGCGGTAAGAATTCGAGGTCAACTGAGTCACATTCCGTACTTACATGATTCGGAATCGCAGTGCAGTGAAAGTGCCAACAAGTGTTTTATTTACTAGGATTGTGCCAGTGTGCATTGTGCATCCTCGGTGCCAGTGGTTGTAGGGGCACTAAGGCTCCGTGTGCGAACCGTCAGCGAAATTTTGTTTGGCATGGAATAGTGTTGAGCTGGGAGCGTTTGTGAAAGACTGCCATTTCCGTAAAAGTGAGGAGGTGACAGCGTGTGCACCTATCCGATGGGTCGGGATTGATAAGGCAGTGAACAGTTCTGGGGTTCCACTACTTTCTGTAACCAAGGATTGGGGAGGAATCCAGTGCTAGATGGCGTGGAATGTCATGCTGGTTGTAATTTGGGATATAGGATAAAGGAACAATGGCATACCAGCGAGGCCGGAATTTTCCGGGTTGCACGTTGGTGTACTCCACAGGGCTGGGTGGCCGGTTTTTCAGTTCGAAGTAACTGAAAAAGGAGAGTCGGCATAAATTAATTGAATAGAGGAGGGGAAGTCGAGCGCCTCTAGAACAGAGACTCACCTATTACTGATTTGAGATGGCGAGGCAATTTAGAATGTCGAGGCAAGTCCCGTGTGGGAGCCCCGTCCTGTTATATTGATGCAGCGTTCGAAAATTTACTCGATCCGCTGAAAGGAGAGCAGTAAAGAGTTGTGGGTTCTTTCTATTATATATGAACCTCGTCAGTTACTATTGGGGGCTTTCTTACCGCTTAAGTGGAAGCTGTCCGTTGATGCGGTCGGTAAAATACGCGATCTGCTGCAGGAAAGAAGGATTGGCATTAGGGTATGGGCTCTAATTGTAGTTAGGTTCCGGGCTCTCACAAGAGTAGCCGAGCCTCGTTCGAGCGAAAAGGGCTCCTTACCTCTAGAAAGATACTGGGACACAGTGCCGGTCCACAGGTTCCTCCTCAGTTACGCTGCTTCCTAGTGACTGAGCGCGCTACCAAGGGATAAGGCTGAGAGGTCAGGTGACGGGAGTCACATGATCGCAAGATGACGAAGGATAATGGCGGCCATCTTAGAGTGGGTGATTGAGCTATGAGAAGCATAATGAATACGGTGCAAGTGGGGTGAATTCGGCACTGGCTCGCTCTAGTCATAGATATAGCCTCAGAAACATTGAAATCTTTGGAAAAAGAAATAGCAGAAGTGTCGTAATTTGACGATGGCTGAGTTAGCGCTTAGCTGTGCTAAACGTTTTCCCCCTTAACTTGACTATACCTGGAAACGCCATTTTGTGAATTGCGGCGGCCATTTTAGAGAAAGAGCGGTCTCGTGCTCAGCATGCCCTTTAGTCCGTTGTCCGTGCAACTGACCACTCAACTCTGCCCAGCAACAGGCTATTTTTAGCCACGGTCAAGCCCGCTCATGCGCAGTTCCAACTGACCAGTCACCCCTCAGGAATGTGCCGCCAAACTGACCAGTGGGGTTGTAACCCCTCCCATGAGTTGGCGGTGTTCCAAAAATGACCATATATGTACATAAAGCTCTGTAACTTTGTACCGCCTATCTTTTTATTACCTGTAAATCGTATAAAAGACCGGATCACACCAACGTTCGGTGTGATACTTCTTGCATTGCCGAAGGGTGCTGTAGGAATGTACCACCACCCCATGGGGTCTTAATAAACTTGTTCTTTGTACTTTTCAGTTTCCGTGCCAACAGTTCTATCAGTGTAAGTGGGTTATCTACGGAGCATGTAGGCCTTGGGAACCCGATACTACAAATTTGCGACCACGAAGGGACTCATCGGCGACTCGGATGCCCGAAGGAGAGGTCGTGACGAAGGTTTGGAAACTCGCCATGGACGCGTACGCTGCCACTGAGTGACCCGAGTCTTGGCACCCACGGTGTTTCTTCCCTTCCTTCCGATCTGACCTTCCAGGTGGCGCCGGTCTCCGACTGAGTTCTTGATCGTCTGCGCTGCTGGATAAGTGCTGTTTGGCTGATTCGATTAAAGACCTTGGCAGTTGGAATCTGGACCTTTGTGATTTGGGTAAGATTTGTGATCGGTAAGGTAGTCTGCGGACGCTTACTGAAGTTCTATGATTTGTGATCGGTAAGGTAGTCCTCGGACGCTTGCCGAAGTTCTATGACTTGTGTCTATGATTTGAGTTAGCTAACATTTGTGACTTTGTGACTTTTGTGATCTTTGAATTATATGTGTAGTGCACTTCACATAGGCAGGCATGTAGAGATGTTTCTCTAAATTTGTTTTTTTTCCTCTGAGTGGCACATTTGTGTGAAGTATTGTAAGTGCCAGTTTATACGGTATCACGCTTTCGTGATACTTTTCAAACATGCCTGTTTTAAGCACACTCCGAGGGATGTGCTGTCTTGGAAATGGTACCACAATTAGGTTAGCGGAATCACAGCCGGCTCCCCCAGAAGGAACTCCAAATCGTGAAATGTACATAAAATTTGGCCTTCCCCCTATAATGTATAGCAAATTATGGCATAAATATACAATAACCGATCCTGAATTGCAATGGCCACTACATGGGTCGTTCGATTTGCGAAAGGTTCAATTTGTGGAGCAGTGTTTGTTTCAACGTAGGTCTAGACAGAACATGTTTGATTGTGTGCGAATGTGGGAGAAAGCGGTGCGTGAACGAATGAAACATGAGGTTGCCTTGGCGGACAAAGAGCAGCGCAAGGCTGCTCGAGATAAGGCTTTACAGCTTGAGGAAAAGGAAGCTCAGGAAAAGAGAGAGAGGGAGGAACGGGAACGTAAATTGCAAACAACTGGTCAATTCCCTATTCGTCGACCGCTTTATCCTGTCCTTACTAATGAAATTGATGATTTTTCATTACTAGATCGATCGCCGCCTCCGTACGTTCCACCTACGGCTCCGACTGTGGATTCGGACGATGACGGACAGGATAAGTCGGGAAAAGGGAGCAAGTCGAGTGTCAGGTTATCTGCAGAAAAAGCTGCGGATTTGCGTAGTTGGGCCCGTAAATTGAATACAAATTTTGTAACTGTGGCTGAAGTTATTGCCGAGAGGGGTAACTGGACGGAACAGGAATTGATGTGTTTTTTGTCTACTTTGGCTGACGAAGTTATTACTGCATTCCGTAAATATTCGGATACATTAGAACCTAAGGCTGTATCGGTTCATCATGAGAATTTAGATAAAGGTATATTTGTTCTTGCAGATGTTGATACATGTTTCAAGCAACTGATCCAGCTGCGGGATGAGACTTCCAGATTGCAGGACGAGCGGAAAAAGAATAAGGAGTCGGTGCCGGGGTCCACTGAACAGTCTAAGGAGTGTTCTCTCCGGGGTTCAGATAAGATTTCTAACGTGCATGTTATGCCTATGCGTGAAGCCGCACCTCTGTATTTTCCCCCTAAGGGGGAGGGTACAGACGAAGATAAGATGTCAAAGGATGCGAAGGGGTATTTTATATACAATTGGGTGTATACGCCTTGGAATAGAGCAGATGTTATGGCACTTAAGAATTCTTTGCCTGATCTTCGGAAAAATCCAGCGGCATTTTATGAAGGGGTGGAAGGGGCTATTTCGTCCTGTGTCATGACTCTTGTTGATATAGATTTGTTCTTGGTTAATTCTTCTGCCTGACATGTGGAGATTAATTCGTAAAAATACTGATGAAACAATACTTGGGGGAACGTGGAAAGAAATAAATGAAGCAGACTTAAACAGGGAGCCTGCATGTAAGCCATGTGATTTGATTTTAGACCTTCCAGCGGCTATCTTAACTAAACTGAAAACGCTTGTTCCTTCTAAAAAGATAGATTGGACCATGTTAGCTTCGTGCAAACAAAAGTCAGATGAAACGGTTTCAGATTTCTTTACACGCTTCGAAGAGGCTTTTCATGACTACAGTGGTCAATCGTTAACGGACGACACGGGTAGGCATTTGTTTGTAGATAAGTACGTGGCTAATCTCCTACCGGAGATTGCAAAGAGATTGAAATCGAGTGAAAGTTCCTGGGCCACGGCGACCCCTGCATCTTTGTTAACTATGGCTCAGTATTATGAGCGCCAGGAATTGGAGGCTAAAGAAAGTATAGATAAGAAAGCGAAGGAGTTGAAAACGAAGGTGATGTTGGCACAGGTTCGTGGAACGCAATCTAGAGGGAATGATAGGGGCAGACGAGGAGGGGGTAATGCGTCATACGGGCGTACGGATATAGCGGAGGATCAATGTGCCTATTGTAAGGAGTTTGGGCATTGGGCTGATGATTGTCCGGTACTTCGTGAGCAGCGTAGCCAGCGTGGTCGTGGAGGTGGACGGTCGAGGGGAAGTTATTCGGGGGCGAGAGGCAGTGGAGGTGATCGTAGTAGGGTTGAAGAGAGGGGCCGTGGCCAGGATGAGCGTAATACTTTTGATAGACGGAACCAGTATCAGATATCAGAAGGTGAGAATGTGGAACATCAGGATTATGTTCATGCATAGGATTGCGTAGGATGGGGTACGGAATCAGTTGAAGTGCCAGTAGATCAGAGTGGTCCATATGTATCAGCGGGCATTTTGGGTTCTACTGATCAGTTTCTAGTCGACACAGGAGCTACTCGTAGTGCTTTGTCTAAAAACTTGGTTCCGAGGGCTCCCCTGTCTGGCGACATGATAACATGTATAGGGTTTGATGGCACACCCACTCCTAGCCCATTATCGAAGCCTCTTGCACTTTGTCTTGATAAATTTTTCAGTTTTGGTCAATTTTTACTGTCACCTTATACCCCGGATAATATTCTCGGCATTGATTTGCTCAAATATTTTCGAGCAACGATACGGTGCGCTCCGGAGGGAGTGCGAGTCATTTTGAATGATAATTATCCCGATTCCGACAGGTTTTGTACTATACAAGAATGTGAAGCATTAGCTTCTCTCCCTCACACATTATGGGCAACCTCAGATACGGATGTGGGACAGATGCTTATTCCACCTATTCGCATTACTGTAAAGGAGGGAGTGCTTTTGCCACGTGTACCACAGTATAAGATCTCCAGGGAAGGTGAAATTGCTCTGACACACATTGTTCAAGATTTGATCATTGCAGGGGTAGTGGAGGAAGTCCCCTATAATGTTTGCAATAGCCCTATTCTACCAATCCTTAAGAAAGATACTGACGACAAGGTCTATCGATTTATTATTGATTTGAGAGAAATTAACAAAATTGTCATTCCCCAATATCCGGTGGTGTCTGATATTACGACATTGCTTACATTGGTCCCCCCAACGGCGACGACCTTTAGTGTCATCGACTTGAAAAATGCGTTCTTTTCCATTCCCATCCATCCCGATAGCAGATACTTATTTGGTTTTACGTTAAATAATAAATCGTATAGATTTTGTCGTGTTCCTCAAGGGTACACTGAGAGTCCGAGTATCTACAGCCAGGCTCTAAAGAGACAGCTTGATTCTTTTCAATTGCAATCTGGAGTTGCCCTTATTCAGTATGTCGATGATCTTTTGTTAGCTGCTGACACTTATGCTCAATGCGAGGAGAGTACGCTTGCTTTACTTTCCTTTTTGGCTCAGAACAATCATAAAGTTTCGAAGAAAAAGCTCCAATATTGTAGACCCAAGGTGACCTACCTCGGTCATCTTTTGTCTAAGGAGGGGCGTGCATTAACATCAGATCGAATTCAGGCGATTTTAGATACACCAGTCCCCCTCACACAGAGAGATGTACGTGCCTTCATAGGATTAACGTCCTTTTGTAGACAGTGGATCATGGGGTTTTCACATATTATCAAACCGTTGTTGGCGTTGCTGTCCAAAACTACACCTATGCCCCTTGAATGGACAGATGAATGTCAAAATGCTTTCGAACAATTGAGACAGGCCCTTTGCTCTGCACCTGTGTTAGGTACACCAGACTATTCAAAGATTTTCACATTGTACGTACACGAGAAAGATGGGTGCGCGTTATCAGTGTTAGTGCAAGCACACGGAGACAAACAAAGGCCATGCGCATAATTTTTGGCGGTTCTTGACCCTGTAGCACGAGGGTTACCTGGGTGTTTTCGAGCAGTTGCAGCAACAGCGGTAGCTATACGACAGAGTGAGGGAATAGTTTTATCGCACAAATTGTTGGTGTTAGTTCCCCATGCAGTTGATGCCCTGTTGAATCAGACGAAAACCCAGTATCTCACGAGTGCACGTTTGACAGGATATGAGCTTACACTTCTGGCGCCACATATCACACTGAAAAGATGCGCTACCCTGAACCCTGCCACTTTATTGCCCTATCCGGTTGAGGAGGGTCAGGAAGAAAAACATCATGACTGTGTTTTCCTGACCGAGGAACAGACAAAGGGTCGTGTCGACTTACAGGATATGCCACTTCCAGATGTGGATGGGGAGCTGTGGGTTGATGGATCGTGTTTGAGGCTGCCAGATGGCACGACTTCCGCAGCATATGCGATCACGACCCTTAAGACAGTGGTAGAAACAGCACGAATACCACAAAAATCGGCTCAGGCAGCAGAGCTGATAGCTTTGACGAGAGCCTGTGAATTGAGTGCTGGCCTATGTGTGAACATATACACAGACAGCCGGTACGCCTTCGGAGTAGCACATGACTTCGGGCTACTCTGGAGAGAACGTGGGTTTTTAACTTCTCATGGAGTACACATTATGCACGGAGAATTGGTGCGTGATCTCCTAAACGCGTTGCTTTGTCCAAAGAAAGTAGCGATTATTAAATGTAGTGCCCATAAAAATATCACTGATAAAGTGGGTCAAGGAAATGCTTTTGCCGACAGCATAGCGAGACAAACAGCTATGTCCCGAACTGACTCCCCCATGTATGTAACAAAATCACAAGCTGAGCGATGGTACGACGCTAGAGCGGAGATACTAGATATCCAAAAATCCGCGACTGAAGCAGAACTTGCGGCATGGGCAGCAGATGGGGTGCTAGATGATGAGGGCTGTTGGAGAAGCAAAGACATGGAGAAATGGAAATTGCCTGCAGCTTACTTGCAAGCGATGGTTCAGATGACACACGGATTAGCACATGTGGGAGCTCTTGCGATCACTCGACTGTTATCACGAGTTTGGGAGCATCCCGAGATTGCCAATACTGCCAAGAGAGTAGTGCAGACCTGCCTGATATGTTTACAACACAATCCTGCGAAAGGGACCCATACTCCGAAAGGAGGGTTCGTTCCACCATCTGCACCATTTGAGGTACTCCAAATGGATTACATCCAGCTTGAGCGCTGCAATAACCTTAAGTATGTCCTAGTGGTGGTGTGTGCCTTTAGCAAATGGGTTGAGGCCTTCCCCATGAAAGATAATACAGCTTTGACAACGGCTAAGGTGTTGCTCAAGGAGTACTTCCCTCGATTTGGAGTTTGCAAATTTTTGTGGAGTGATAATGGGCCTCATTTTGTCGAGAAAATTGTGGAGTATGTGCTGAAAGGGTTGGGGATCCAGCAGAAGTTTTATGCTGTGTTCCACCCTCAGTCAGCAGGTCTTGTCGAACGGTACAATGCCACGTTGAAACTAAAACTGGCTAAGATTGTAGCATCTACGTCATTGAAGTGGCCGGATGTTTTACCGTTAGCATTGCTCTCTCTCAGGTCAGTGCCCCACTCTCGAACTGGTCTCACACCGTATGAAGTGGTGTTTGGAAGGCCTATGAATATATGGGGAGTGCCTAAGCCGCGATTGATACATGATGTGCCTTGTATTATGATGAATGACTATTTGGCACGATTAACAAATGATTTGCTTTTTATTCATCAACAGGTTCGAGAAGCGCTCCCTGACAATTCTACTGGAGAGGCTCATAATCTCCGTCCTGGGGATTTCGTTATGGTCAGATCGTTTGAGAGGGCTAACAGCTTGGAACCGAGGTGGCGTGGCCCCGAGCAGGTCCTCTTGGCTACTCGAACAGCTGTACGAGTGACCAACAGAAAGCGGTGGATACACTCAACTCACTGCCGGCGTGTCTCTCCGGACCTGGTGAATCCTGCCGTGCTGACTGATTACAAGGAGATTCTGGATAAAGAAAAGAGCCCAGCTGTAACATCGGCCGAAGTCGAGGGAGCCTTCCCGGACCACACTGTTTCTGGACGACAGCGTTACGATCTGCGGCCACGATAAGGAGAAGAATTTTTTTGGTTTTCGAGACTGGTTGATTACCGCTCTGGGGTTTGTGAAACGGAAGCCGGGAATCTCAAGGGGGGGGGATCAGTTCTGCCAAGAGTAGCGACACCCGTCTTGACCCCGGAGAAGAAAACAACGGCTACCTCGGAGCTCAGCACCGTATTTTTCTTTTTTAGGTATATATATATATATATATGTACATTTGAGACTTTGTGAACTTTTTGAACTATTTGAGACATTGAGAACTCTTTGAACTATGGCGTCTTCTGCATCACGAGACAAAAGAATACTTGGTGCCATCCTTTTTGTCTTGACAATTGTGGTAATAGCAGTGATAGCTTGGGTAGTTGAACTCGTGGTGCCTGCACGTGAACATTTGCTGCCGACTACCCCGGCTCCATCTGAACATTTTCACTTCACCTTGCCCTACCATGAAGAACGGCACCGGCAGACCTATTTGAACAATAGTTTTATTCAGATCCTGCATCATACTCATAACATGACAAATACTTCCAATTTGTGGGTGTGTGGGATGTTGCCTGGTCATCAGAAGAAAGGGGGCACTCCACTCATTCCACTCCCGTTTTCACATAATGGGTCCTGCAATGCCTGGTACACTCTTCTATTCACTTTGCGATGGCCAACGAAAGGGGGGGTGCTTTTCCGTTTGAATAAAATTTGCTACCATGACCGGGATGGGTACCCACGAGATGAGGGTACTCGATTTGAATGGGAAGAATACCGCCCCGACAATGCATCTGCACCCCGTATTTACAGCAACCAAAGGAACATTAATGTATCCAGTTCGCATGTTATTAATGTTATTGCAACTAAAGCTGATTTGTGCATACGTAATAAAGGTACAATCCCGGTTGGAAAAAGTGAATGCAACACTACACTTACGTTTGACAGCCCGAATGGTATATCGTTTGTGGCATCTCGTAATACTTATTTTATTTGTGGAACCAAGGGCTATCATCAGCTTCCGTTGGGATGGTTAGGCACTTGCTATGTATCCTTTGTATTGCCCCCTGTATTCATTGCCCCACCAATGTATCATAATGACTATGTACTTTACCACAATTTCGTGTTAAACCGTGTTAAACGTACTGTTGTTCTGGACGATATCGACCAGACGGATACCGCACTGCAGCAATATGTGGACTTTAATTTGGGACTGTTCTCCTTTGTGGGGGCTGCTTTGAATAGTAGGAAAATACGACGACTGACCCGTGTTGTTGAGGCTCTAGCCAATGATACTGCTATTGCATTAGGAAATATTACTGCAGAACTTCAGATTTCTAGGATTGTTACACTTCAGAACAGAATGGTTCTAGATGTGGTTCTAGCTGATCGGGGGGGGGGGCATGAAGAATCATCAGAAGTAGCTGCTGTGTATACGTACCTGATAATTCGCCATCCGTTTGTGATGCCAATTCTAAATTGCACAAAATAGCAGCTGAAATACACCCGGACAATGGAACTTGGACTCTTTCAGGGTGGTTCTGGTCAATGCTTACCACTTGGGGTTGGAAACTGCTAACGATTTTATGTATCATTGTTGGGATACTGTTTCTTGTATGTTTATGTATACAATGTGGCCCAGCTTTATGTTCCATGTGTTTATCGGCTTGTATACCATCACGACGAGCTCTTACTCAAAACAAAATGATGCTTCATAAAGAAGTAGCTCAAATAATGCTAATTGATATTGAAGATGAACATCCTGATTATGTCCACTATGAGGTAGCTTCAGCTAAATGCTGAAAGGGTCGTCTGTCGTAATTTGACGATGGCTGAGTTAGCGCTTAGCTGTGCTACACGTTTTCCCCCTTAACTTGACTATACCTGGAAACGCCCTTTTGTGAATTGCGGCGGCCATTTTACAGAATGAGCGGTCTCATGGTCAGCATGCCCTTTAGTCCGTTGTCCGTGCAACTGACCACTCAACTCTGCCCAGCAACAGGCTATTTTTAGCCACGGTCAAGCCCGCTCATGCGCAGTTCCAACTGACCAGTCACCCCTCAGGAATGTGCCGCCAAACTGACCAGTGGGGTTGTAACCCCTCCCATGAGTTGGCTGTGTTCCAAAAATGACCATATATGTACATAAAGCTCTGTAACTTTGTACCGCCTATCTTTTTATTATCTGTAAATCGTATAAAAGACCGGATCACACCAACGTTCGGTGTGATACTTCTTGCATTGCCGAAGAGTGCTGTAGGAATGTACCACCACCCCATGGGGTCTTAATAAACTTGTTCTTTGTACTTTTCAGTTTCCGTGCCAACAGTTCTTTCAGTGTAAGTGGGTTATCTACAGAGCATGTAGGCCTTGGGAACCCTATACTACAGAAGTACTTAAACAAATTAACGATTCTGACCCCACTACAGAGTGTAAAAAACTACTTGATCAAGTAGAAAAGACGGTGGCCAATTTTCACAGAATCGAACAGAATAAAAAGTCTAATAAAGTCAAGAAAGATATAAAATCATACAGTATTGAAAACACCTACCCCTATCTACAAAAAGACTTTTACACGAATAACCACATTTTAACCCCAACAGTAGACCCTGGGGCAGATACAACAAGCGACAAAACCTAGTAGGTTTCTCTGACACCTCCGGAGACTCCTCTGACAGTTGGGATCAAGGTGAGGGAGGCAGTAATTCCAGACGGGGTGGCGGGGCCCAGTCTAATTTTATATCCAGAGGCCAACCGAACACCCCACAACGAGGGCGGGTGAAGAAACCGCAACGATGGTTCAATGCACCTGGCGAACGCAAGACACGCAACAACTTCTACCAATGGTAGAACACTTGAGTAATACTGAACCATCCTCTGAGATAATTCCCATTTTTAATCTATCTCAACATACTCTGCGTGGCCCCGAACTTGAACTCCTGAAGAAAGGACTCTCATTTGTACCTACAATTTGTCCAAACTTCATGGAGCTACAGGCTGAATTACTGAAATTTTTCAGACTGGTTCGCCTCAAAGCCTTTTTCTAGTTGCATCCCTCTCCCTCCATTAGCTCAAACACCCCGTTCCGTCCACCCTCCACCTTCTCACCCACCGCCAGTATGATCCCATCAGAAATTGTAACCTTTGAGAAACTAGTCATAAAAGATTTGGCTGAACTAGAAAAGAAAAAACTCTATATCCCATACAATATCTCAAGGCTTGAAAAAGATGCGATCAGCACATTGAAAGGTAACTCTTCGCTCATAATTAAAAGTGCGGACAAGGGTGGAGGAATTGTACTCCAGGACATTGAGACTTACAGAATGGAAGTCCTCCGACAACTTGGGAACACTGATCATTATCAGCATCTTCCAGGGAACGCCACCAAAGAGATTCAAGCCACCATAATGGAACTCACTACAAATGCACGAAATGAAGGCTTCTTGAGTAAAAAAGAACATTGTTTTCTCAATGTGAAGAGTCCACGCTTACCTGTGATTTACAGTTTACCCAAAGTCCATAAGAACATCAACAAACCGCCAGGAAGACCAATTGTTTCAGCCTGCGGCTCGATTTTGGAACCCCTGGGGGCCTACGTGGACTTCTTTATAAAAGAGTTCGTGCCCACCACAGTCTGCTATGTAAGGGACAGCATGGCGATGATAAATTTGATAGAACACTACCCCTTTGATCCCGCCATCAACACACTATGCACCATGGATGTAGAGTCGCTCTACACGAACATCCCACAAACAGCGGCTCTACTGGTGATCCAAAGAATTCTAGATACACGGCCCCGCCCACATAGGGTCCCAACCATCTTTATCCTCCAACTGCTTGAACTGCGTCTATCAAAAAACTTTTTTACTTTTGAAGGCACATACTACCAACAAATAAAGGGGACTTCCATGGGGGCTATTTTTGCCCCCAACCTGGCCATTCTATTCATGGATGCACTGGAAACCGGCGTCATCTTGACGGATACTAACCCATTTTTCACAGGAATATCCCTGTGGCGTAGCTACATAGACGACATTTTTCTAGTCTGGAACCTTGACACCACCACATTGAACCTGTTTCTCCATTGGCTTAATAATATTTGTGCGGACCTAACCTTCACCCTGACCTACAATAAAACCTAAATTGCTTTCCTCAACTTAACAATCTATAGTCATGAGGGCGAATTACTAACACGCCTGTACAGAAAGCCGACGGAGCGGAACACTCTGCTTAGCTATAATAGCAACCACCCTAGAGCCCTAAAAGATTTATTACCCTATTCCCAGTTTCTCAGAATAAGGCGTAATTGCTCAAACAAAATAGACTACTTCAAGGAAGCCAATGTCCTGTCAAATAAACTGAAAATGCGTGGCTATCCTAGAAGATTGGTCAAAGCAGCATCAAAAAGGGCTTGGTACTGTCCACGCGATGTCCTTCTTACACCAAAGACACGGGACAATAAAGACAGAATAGCCTGCGTGACCACATTCTGCCCAGCATGCAATAGAATCCGCAAATCAATTCTTAGACATTGGCCAACTATAAATGCTGGCACTATCAACCTAGAGAGACCCCTCTTTGCATTTCAAAAAAACAAAAATTTGAAAGATCACCTTGTCAGGGCAGCTCTACCTGCTCCCATTCCTCGAACAATTATAGACTCTAATTGGGGGCTACCACCACTACTGGGGCATGTGAAATGTGGCCACTGCATTGTCTGTGAATTTACAATTGAAGCACGCAATATCTGTCATAATGGTATTAACTTCGAAATGAAATCATTTACGAATTGTAACACCTGTAATGTCATTTATGCGATATTGTGCCCATGCCAGAAAATGTATGTAGGGCAAACCAGCCAAAAAGCCAAGACACGCATCTATCAGCATCAGAGCAGAATTAGATGCAAAACGCCCAATGCTCCTATGGTGGAACACTTCACAGAGATGAACCACACAGCTGATGACATCCAATGGACAATTCTCAAAGCCATCAAACTCCCACAAAGGGGAGGAAACCTCTCCCAACTTTTGAACAGAGAAGAACTCAAGTCCATAATCCAGTTTAACACTATCCGGACTGGATGAAACAAAAGCGAGGACTGGACGAATCTGCTTTGAGTATAAACAACTACCAGATATCTTTTTCAAGCACAAATTGTAACATGGACTCAGAAACTGGATTAAACAAAAGCGAGGACTGGACAAACCTGCTTTGAGTTTAAACAATTACCAGATAACTTTTTCGCGCATAATGGTATCATGGACTCAGAAACTGTAAACACTGTTCCATAAGAACTCATTGAAATACCTTGGGTCCCAGAGTATATTGTGTATGAAAGTAATCTGCTATTTCATAAATGGTTTTATCACACATGCAGCACTTTAATTAACCATCCGCCCCTAGCAATTCCTATCACTATCGGCATGTTTATAGAATGCACTGCACCTTAGGATGGTTACGAATTCACCCCACTTGCGCCGTATTTATTATGCTTCTCATAGCTCAATCACCGACTCTAAGATGGCCACCATTATCCTTAGTCATCTTGCGATCATGTGACTCCCGTCACCTGACCTCTCAGCCTTATCCCTTGGTAGCGCGCTCAGTCACTAGGAAGCAGCGTAACTGACGAGGAACCTGTGGACTGGCACTGTGTCCCAGTATCTTTCTAGAGGTAAGGAGCCCTTTTAGCTCGAACGAGGCTCGGCTACTCTTGCGAGAGCCCGGAACCTAACTACAATTAGAGCCCATACCCTAATGCCAATCCTTCTTTCCCGCAGCGGATCGCGTATTTTACCGACCGCATCAACGGACAGCTTCCACTTAAGCGGTAAGAAAGCCCCCAATAGTAACTGACGAGGTTCATATATTATAGATAGAACCCGTAACACTTTACTGCTCTCCTTTCAGCGGATCGAATAAATTCTCAAACGCTGCATCAATATAACAGGACGGGGCTCCCACACGGGACTTGCCTCGACATTCTAAATTGCCTCGCCATCTCAAATCCGTAATAGGGGAGTCTCTGTTCTAGAGGCGCTCGGCTCCCCCTCCTCTATTCAATTAATTAATGCTGACTCTCCTTTTTCAGTTACTTCGAACTGAGAAACCGGCCACCCAGCCCTGTGGAGTACACCAACGCGCAACACAGAAAATTCCGGCCTCGCTGGTATGCCATTGTTCCTTTATCCTATATCCCAAATTACAACCAGCATGACGTTCCACGCCGTCTAGCACTGGATTCCTCCCCAATCCTTGGTTACAGAAAGTAGTGGAACCCCAAAACTGTTCACTGCCTTATCAATCCCGACCCATCGGATAAGTGCACACGCTGCCACCTCCTCACTTCCACGGAAATGGCAGTCTTTCACAAACACTCCCAGCTCAACACTATTCCATGCCAAACCAAATATCTCTGACAGTTCGCACACGGAGCCTTAGTACCCCTATAACCACTGGCACCGAGGATGCACAATGCACACTGGCACAATCCTAGTAAATAAAACACGTGTTGGCACTTTCACTGCACTGCGATTCCGAATCATGTAAGTACGGAATGTGACTCAGTTGACCTCGAATTCTTACCGCAGAACAGCAATCTAAATCTCTAATGCTTCTCTGTTTCTCTCCTGTTTTTTCCCTACAGGCGCATAATTTTGTAATACCAGGCAATCGTTAAGTCCTGATGATAATCCCATTATAATTTGAGCACGGGATCGAAACGCCGTCGACTTTGTTTAGTAGGTATACAGTTTATTTGCGAACACCTCTGTATGTATGTACTACTCTGGGAATTACTGTCAATTTGAATGTGAAGCAGTACCCAGTTTCGCTCACCTCTTCTTGCCTGAAGTAAACTGTCCTCTCTTCTGCATCTTTCTCTATAACTTTCTCCTATATCTAAGTACGGCACAGGCTTGTGCCTTACTTCAAACGATAAATGTTTGTTGTCAAATTGTATCTCACACTTTGAATACTTGTCATATTTTACTAAATAAATTCTTTGCCCGGCTGGGTATAAGAAAAAAGTATATAGTTTCCGATTGTGGTCTATATTACATTGTTTTGAAATAATGTTCTAGGCTTAGGACCTTTGTTTCTAGAAAATAACTGATACCCATGGTATAAAGCCATTTAGTGGGTCCCCCTTGTTTTTTGACAAAAAATTTCTGGAGTGGTGGCAATGACCGGTAGGGGACTTGAGTTTATTTTCTGTTGTTTCGCTAGCCTCCCTATGTCTTCCGCACCTTTACGCTTTCTTTTGGTAAAAGGGACCTGAGGGAGTACTATCGATTGATTGTTAACTTTGTCTATTAATGGGAGGTGGCTTTCCAGAGGACTTTTATTTAATTGAGGGGATGCACTAAACTGGGGGCTTCTATTCTCCATTGAGCTTGCTGGAGCTCCAGATTGCTCCATTTCCTGTTCTATTGAGGTATACCTGCTGTTACAGATTTCATTTAGTTCCCTCA
This sequence comes from Lissotriton vulgaris, assembly GCF_964263255.1. Taxonomy (NCBI): domain Eukaryota; kingdom Metazoa; phylum Chordata; class Amphibia; order Caudata; family Salamandridae; genus Lissotriton; species Lissotriton vulgaris. The sequence continues at coordinate 108,527 of NW_028249783.1, forward strand.
ATAAGGAAGAGTTAGCTAAGTCTGTTGGCATTGTGCAGGATCGTAAACTGGGTGAAATATCTGTGGCAAGTCTATGTTCTACTCTCTCTATTGCCGATGATACCCTGGTTAGATAGTGGTCCAAAGTCCCCTTAATTGAACCGTTCTGAGACAAAATTTGTTTGGCGGCCCCTTTTGAAGACATGGTGCAACTAACTATTGTGCAATACATCTGAAATAGTCAGTTGGGTATCTTAATTACCAGTATTTAGTCCCTTGAAGAAACCAATAGAGTTCTTAGGTAGTCTCTTGGTGCGTATCCCTTGGGTCGTATCCTTTGTCCCGCAAAACCAAGAAAGGTTGCCTGACCCTCCTCCTCTGACCTCTGATGGCCTCAGATGGCCCGCCCTCTGCCCTGGCTCATCCCTACGCCGCCCGCCCGTGTCCCGCGACACGGGGGTTCACGCTGGACTTAAGAGAAGCTCCGGGGGCGGGACAGGGCGTGCGCGACTTCCGGTCATGTGGGGCGCTGGGAAATGTAGTCCGTCGTGCCAGATGACCAGGTGGTGGCAGGCGGCAGGAAAGCAGGAAGGCTGGTGGTCTCCGCAGAAGCAGCACTGTAAGGCTGCGGTGCTCCTAAGACCCTCCGGGACTTCCAGGTCAGTGTCAGCATTGGTGTGCCCCCACCTTAGATAGTTTTTCCCAAAGCAGTGCTTTTATTTTCCTAGTTATTTCCCATTCTATTTTGAGCGTTACTTCATATAACTTATGTGGTACACTAACCGTGGTATCTGCAGTTTCAAGCTGAATGCATTCATTCAGGTCCACTGTCTCCAAATGATCCTTCAGGATCTTGCGAGCTATGGTAACCGCTGCTGGGCTGTCCAGCATTGTCTGGGCCCACTCCCTGTTCTTGAGTTGTGTCCTCAAGATCCTCGGCTTGTCTCATTTTAAGACTTTCTACCTTCTTTTTGGTAAGTTGGGTTTTCTTATTTTTTGGAACGTGTTGATCCTCTTTGGACTTCACGCGTTCTTCCTTGTGTTTTGATCGTCCTCTTCTTTCGGATTTCTGCGAAGAAGTCTGAAAGGTACGAGAGGAACGTGTATCAGTATCTTAATATCTATCAGGTTTTCTCAAATTCTCCCTCTTTCTGAGGTTATACCTTTTTTCAGGGGGCTCCTTTTGAGGAGACCTTCCTCTGGATTGAGAACGCTTCTCTGTAGGAAGTGTCTGTCTGGTAGTTTCCCACTTCTTTTTAGGAGTAGTGATTGTGTTTTTGAAAAAAACTTTTTCAGGATTTTCTGTTAGTTCGGGCTTTACTGGTTTCCCTCCCAAACTATCTCTTCCTAGTTCTTCATAGGATTTTTCTATTATTCTGGCCAGTTCATATGGTTGCTCAGTTACATCAAGTTCTTTTAGTTTTTGGCGGATTGCCACGGATGCTGCTTCACCTTTAATATTTGCTAATATTATAGCTGAGACCTGTTCGGAATCTATCAGTAACTTCATACCGAGATTTAAAGCAGATTCTGCTCTGTATTCCTTTTGAGTCTGTTTCGGGACGTCTGGTATTACCACCATGCACAGAACACCATATGTTTTTGTGTAGATTTCAGCAACGACTGTACCCCAAGTGTCACAGTCCTCCAGGTGTGGTGTGATGCCCATTGGTAAACAGATTGTTAGAATCCTGTGTTTCTCATGAGGTGTACTATCGGGAAATACTGCCTCGATCTGAGTAATTTTTTTAGCTAACCAGAATGGAATTTGTTCCCTTTTTGTGGGTTATTTACCAATGACTGATTGTATTGTCTATGGTGGAATTGTGTTTGAGTTCCCTTGATGAAGGGTTTGTTGTGGGTGGAATTCTGATAGCAGGTTGGCTGTTAGTGTCCGCATGACATATTGTACCAATTGTCTATGTATTTTGATTAATTGTTTTAACTGAGCTAACAGTACTGGACCTGTCATTTGTTCTATGGCAGGATGTGGTGTATATCTAGCTAGTATCGGCCATGTTGCTCCTGGTCTACCTAGTGTACTGAGCCTGGTAATGTGATTTTGATGTTGTAGGGCACCTTTAAACCAGAGCTGATGCTCTTGGTAAGTTAGTGGAATTTAAATGTCCTCGAAAGGAACGTATTCCGCTGGATGTTCTTCTATCTTGTAGAAGTGGAACACATGTATTGTTGGATTTGCTTGTGGAAAGATAATCCATGAATAGAATACCTCTGTCTGCCGATATTCACGTGCCTCTATGACAAATATAACTCTACCACCTCTTGGTGATAGGCCATTTTCTAGAAGCTTTATAGCTATTGTTTTCCTTACATTTTTCGGGATGATTTTAGCATCCGGGTCATTTTGTTGGAAGCCTGTAATGTCTAAGCCCGGTTGGGTTGCATTTACTGCAATTCCACTGCTCCCGGGATTATCTTAGTCTGACATTTTGTTAAAAGTTTTGCAGAGCAAGTTTCAAGGAAACAAAGATAAGGTGCACACTATTTTTGGAACACTGTATCCTTCAACATTGAATAAACCAAAAACTAATAAATAGGATTT